>NW_026576169.1:0-55000 GCF_028641065.1 Leucoraja erinaceus | reverse complement strand
ACAAAGAGCAGGGATTAACGGGTCCCTTTCAGAATGGCAAACAGTGACTAGTGGGGTACCGCAAGGCTTGGTGCTGAGACCTCAGATATTTACAATATACATTATTGATTTAGATGAAGGGATTAAGAGTAACATTAGCAAATTTGCAGATGACACAAAGCTGGGTGGCAGTGTGAACTGTGAGGAGGATGCTATGAGGATGCAGGGTGATTTGGACAGGTTGGTTGAGTGGGCAGATGCATGGCAGATGCAGTTTAATGTGGATAACTATGAGGATAACCACTTTGGCGGCAACAACAGGATGGCAGATTATTATCTGAATGGTGTCAAGTTAGGAAAAGGCGAATTACAACGGGATCTGGGGGGGGGGGGGTCCTTGTTCATCAGTCAATGAAAGTAAACATGCAGGTACAACAGGCAGTGAAGAAAGTTAATGGAATGTTGGCCTTCATAACAAGAGGAGTTGAGTATAGGAGCAAACAGATCATTCTGCAGTTGTACGGGGATCTAGTGAGACCGCACCTGGAGTATTGTGGGCAATGTTGGTCCCCTAATTTGAGGAAGGACATTCTTGCTATTGTGGGATTGCAGCCTAGGTTTACAAGGTTAATTCCCGGGATGGCGGGGCTGTCATATGTTGAAAGAATGGAGCGGCTGGGCTTGTATACAATGGAATTTAGAAGGATGGGAGGGGATCTTATTGAAACATATAAGATTATTTAGGGATTGGACGAGCTGGAGGCAGGAAACATGTTCCCGATGTTGGGGGATTCCAGATCCAGGGGCCACAGATTAAGAATATGGAGTAGGGCATTTAAACGGAGACGAGGAAAAACTTTTTCACCCAATGACTTGTGAATTTGGGAATTCCCTGCCTCAAAAGGCAGTAAATACCAACTCTCTGGAAATGGGGTGAAGGCAGGGATGGGGTACTGATTGTGGATGCTCAGCCATGATCACAGTGAATAGCGGTGCAGGCTCGAAGGGCCGCATGGCCTACCCCTGTATATTGTCTAAGGTGCTGGATAAAACTGAAGATAGACACAAAATGCTGGAGTAACTCAACGGACAGGCAGCATCTCACGGGAATGGACACACTCCTTCTCTCCAGAGATGCTGCCTGTCCCGCTGAATTACTCCAGAATATGGTGTCCATATTCTGCATTCAGTCCACTGCTGACTGAATAGAAGGGCTGCGCGCTGCCTTTAGGCGGCAACAACAGCAGCAACAGCGGGTTATCCAGAGACAGAAACTCAACCTGTACAGACTCGCTCTACCCAGCAACTGCTGACTCACAGCCGCGCTCTGCTCCCATTGGCCAGCGCCATGACTGGCAGCCGCGCCCCGCTGCAGCTTCACAGCGAAGGTGAAACCGATGGAAATCCCCTGGTGGGCGAGGGGGAGGGGAGAGGGGGAGGGGGAGGGGAGAGGGGGAGGGAAGAAGGGGATGGAGAAGGGGAGGGGGAGGGGAGAGGATGAGGGGAAGGGGTGAGGATGAGGGGAGAGGGGGAGAGAGAGGTGGAGAGTCTAAGGGGAGGGGAATGGGTAGGAAGAGGGGGAGAGTGGTGAAGTGAAGAGGGAGAAGGGGAGGGAGAGGTGGAGTGGAGGTGAGGGGGAGAGTGGGAGGTGGAGAAAAGAAGAGGAGGGGCAGAGGGGGAGGGGACAGAGGGAGGGGAGGGGGGAGTGGGAGTTGGGAGAAGGGAGAGGAGGAGAGGGAGAGGGAGGGAGGGGGAGAGAGAGGTGGTGGGCGGGAGGGGGGAGAGGGGAAGGGGAGGGGGGGAGGGGAGAGGGCGGTAGAGGGGAAGGGGGGAGGAGAGAGGAGGGGGGAGGGGGAAGCGGGAGGGGAGGCGGGGAGGAGAGGGGGGGAGGGGGAGGAGCGAGGGGTAGGAGAGAGGGGAGAGAGGGACGGGAGGTGAGGGGAGAGGGGAGGGGGGGGGGAGGGATAGGGGAGGGCAGAGGGGGCGGGGAGAGGCTGTGGGAGAGGGGGAGGGGGGGGGGGGAGGGGGGGGGGGAGAGGGGGGAGGGGGGGGGGGGGAGGGGGGGAGTGGGGGAGGGGGGGGGGTGGGGGGGATGAGGAGAGGAGAGGAGGGAGGAGAGATTGAGGAGGAGGGGCGAGTGAAGAGGGGAAGGGGAGAATGGGAGGGGGGAGGGGGACGGGTGAGGATGAGGGGGAGTCAAGATGATGAGGGAGAGGGGGAGGACAGCGGGTGAGGGGGGGGAGGGGAACGAGGGGGGGGAGTGGTGGAGGAGGAGGGAGAGGGAGAACTGGAGAGTCTGAGGGGAGGGGAATGGGTAGGAAGAGGGGGGAGTGGGTGAGGAGGAGAGGGGAAGGTAGAGGGCAAAGGGAGAGTGGAGAGGAGGTAAGGGAGGGGTAAAGGTTAGGGAAAGGGAGGGGGGGGGGGGTAGGGAGGGATAGCGGTAGGGGAGAGAGGGAGGGGGGATTGGAGGGGAAATGGATAGGGGAGAGGGGGGAGGGGGAGGGGGGGGGGGGGGGAAGGAAGTGGAGGGAGGGAGAGGAGTTGGAGAGAGGGGAGGAGGGAGAGGGGCGGGGGGTGGAGAGGGGGGAGATGGACAGGGTGGGAGGGGGAGAGAGGAGGCGGAAAGGGGAGTGGAGAGGGAGGCGGGGGGAAAGGGAGAGGGGACAGCGGGTGTGGAAGGGGGAGACGGTTTAGAAGGGGAGGGGGAGATGAGGGGAGGGGGGGGAGAAGAGAGGAGAGCGGAAGGGGAGAGTGGAAAGGATAAGAGAATGGGGAGAGGGGGTAGAAGAAAAGAGGGAGGGTGAGGGGGGGCGGGGGGGGGGGGGTGAGAGAGGGGGAGAGGAGGGGGAGGGTGAGGAGGCGGGCTGACCGGAGGAGAGAGGGCGAGGGTAGAACGAGATTGGTGAAAGAGGGGGAGGGAGAGAGGTGGAGCGGAGTAGAGAGGGGGGGACTGGGATGGAGGGAGGGGGTGGGTACAGAGGGGGAGGGGGAGGGGGAGGGAGTGATGGAAGCAAGGGTAGGAAGAGTGAGTGGATTGGGGAGGTGCTGAGGGGGAGGGGGGGATTAGTGGGAGGGGCAGATCGAGGGGGAAGAGTTAGAGGAGGAGAGACTGGAATGGTAGATGGAGTGGAGAGGGGAGGAAGGGAAGGGGAGATGGGCAATGGGTGAGGGGAAGGGGAAGGGAGAGGGAGGGAGCGTGGGGTGGGAGGGATGGGAGAGGGTGGAGAGAGTGGAGGCGAGGAAGGAGAGCGGGGAGGGGCGTGTAGACAGGGGGAGAGAGGGAGAAGAGTGGGATGGGAGGGGGAAGATGGGAGATGGGAGAGGGAGGAGGGAAGGGGAGAGGAGTGTGAGGGGAGGGGAGGGCGGGATGGAGGAGAGGGAGAGGGAGAGGGGAGGGGGGATAGAGGGGGGAGGGGGGGGGGGGGAGGTGAGAGGGGGAAGGGGAAGGGAGAGGGGGGGGGGATTGGGGAGGGAGGGGGGGATGGGGGGGTGGGGTAGATGATAGGCGGCAGAGGGGGGGTGGTAGAAGAGGGGGAAAATAAAGTAGAAAGGGGGAGTGGAGAGGGGGAACGGCAAGGGGAAAGAAGTGGAGATTGGTGGGCGAGGAGAGGGGAAATAGGAAGGGGCAGAGAGATGGGGGGGGGGGGGGGAAGGTGGGGGAGGTAGAACTGGGGAGGAAAGGAGGGGGAGGTAGAGCGGGGGGAGGGGAGAGGTGAAAGGGAGAGCAGGAGAGGGGGGGGGGGAGAATACAGTAAGAAAGGTAGGGGGCAGTGAGAGGAGTAGAATGAGAGTTTAAGAAGGTACTGCAAAATCGACGGTAGACAAAATGCTGGAGAAGTTCAGCGGATGCATGCAGCAGCATCAATGGAACGAAGGAAATAGGAACGTTTCGGGCCAAACCCCTCTTCAGAGTAGAATGAGGCAGGTGTGGGGGGCGTGGTGGGATGCGGGATGGGGGTAGTGGTAGAGAACAGGCTCGGACAAGTGTGGGGTGGTGAGAGAGGGGAGTGTGGGGGGGGGGGGGGGGGGGGGGGGGGGGGAGACAGCCGGGCGCAGGAGGGGCGGTGGTGGCGAGTGAGATACAGGTACAATGTAACCCTGCTCACATACACACCGACAAAGACAACACATAAAATCAGATTATGCACTAATTTCATATTTATGAAAGAAAAAGAAACATTAATTCAAAAATATGATTAGAAAAATAAACAAGTCCATGGCAGTGACGAGATGGGCTGTCGAGTTCCATTACTGAGATAATGTCTGGGTTGTGTAGGTTGGTTCAAGAACCTCATCCCCTCTCACCTCTTATCCCTGGCCTTAAACCAATGGCCTTTGGTTTAATTTGGAGATACAGTGCGCAAACAATCCCCCCGCGGCTCCCGCTGTCTGTGCTCCGTTAACGCGCCTCCAGCCGTGTGGGTGACACTGAGCTGCCCCGTGTGCCCCGGATTATACACACGGCGGTGTTAGTGAATATAGACAGTGTTGGCGTTTCCACGTCAACGTCTGTGATCATTGACGCTCCCGGCGCACGTTCACCCCGGGAAACGTCTCGGCGCTCGGACCCGATAGATTGTCCGCCGCACAAAATGGACTGAGCCGCCGGGACATTGTTGAAGTGGGTGAAATGTCTTGGAGAGCGGCGGGGAATCGCGGCAAACTACCCCCAGACCGACCGACGGGACGGGGTCTGTGAGCCGTCCAACCGTGGGTGGGCGCGGGGGCGGGCGGGCGGGGAGCGGTGGAAGCCGAGGCTGACCGTCGGTGTCTGTGCAGCGGGATCACTCCCGGTTCTACAGGACCGGATGTTCCACACGGCCTGATGGACACGGGAGCAGACCCGGCGCCCGTTAATCCCGGGAATGGGCCGGGAACTGCAGGAGCGGAGTCATCGTCAGTCACACAATCTTACGGTGACCCGCCGGGAAATTGTAACGTCCATGGAGGTGATCGCGGGGAATAGATCGGGTGGACGCACCGAGTCTACAGAGGAGGTATTTGAGGCAGGGACTATCCCAACATTTATGAAACAGTTATACAGGTACATGGATATGTCGGGTTTAGAGGGATGAGGGCCAAAGGCAGGCAGGTGGGACATGATCCCAGCACCGGCTTTTTCCGGGAAAGTTTGCGTTGCCGCTTTATCGCGGGATAATGCCGGCATGTTGGTCGGTGTGGGCAAGTTGGGCCGAAGGGCCTTTCCCCCGGCATTTCATGGGATCCCAGTTTCCCGTTGTTCACCGCAAGGTTGTGTGACCGACCAGTCCTGTAGCACAGTCGGCATTTTCGGGATAAATCTCGCCAAACAATCGGAGCTGCCAGCGGCGGCGGCGGGTCCCGGGCCCGAGCACAGACTGACCGTGGGGCCGGCTGGGAGCACAGTCTGATCTCCGGTGCGGTGGCGGACGCCGGTCTGGCCGGCAGGGACGTGTCGCAGCCCAGACTGACCTCTATCAAGTCCCAACCCCCCCCCCCCCCCCCCCACCCCCAACCCCTTTGGTGAACCCCCCCCCCCCTTCACCTTCTGCGCTCCAGAGAATAAAGACCTAACTTATTCAACCTATCTCTGTAACTTAGTTGTTGAAACCCAGGCAACACTCTAGTAAATCTCCTCTGTACTCTCTCTATTTTGTTGACATCCTTCCTATAATTAGACGACCAAAATTGTACAACATACTCCAGATTTGGCCTCACAAATACCATGTGCAATTTTAACATTACATCCCAGCTTCTATACTCAATGCTCTGATTTATAAAGGCTTGCAGACCAAAAGCTTTCCTTACCACCCTATCTATATGAGATTCCACCTTCAAGGAACTATGCACGGTTATACCCAGATCCCTCTGTTCAACTGTATTCTTCAATTCCCTACCATTTACCATGCACGTCCTATTTTGATTTCTCCTGCCAAGGTGTAGCACCTCACATTTATCAGCATTAAACTCCATCAGCCATCTTTCAGCCCATTTTTCCAAATGGCCTAAATCACTCTGTAGACTTTGGAAATCCTGTTCATTATCCACATTATCTTGGTATCATCTGCATACTTACTAATCCAGTTTACCACACCTTCATCCAGATCATTGATGTACATGACAAACAACAAAGGACCCAACACAGATCCCTGAGGCACCCCAATAGTCACCTGCCTCCAACCCGATAAACAGCCATCCACCATTACCCTCTGGCTTCTCCCATTCAGCCACTGTTGAATCCATCTTGCTATTCCTGCATTTATACCCAACAGTTGAACCTTCTTAACCAATCTTCCATGAGGAACCTTGTCAAAGGCCTTACTAAGGTCCATATAGACAACATCCACTGCTTTACCCTCGTTAATTTCCCTAGTAACCTCTTCATAAAATTCAAGAAGATTAGTCAAACATGACCTTCCAGGCACAAATCCATGTTGACTGTTCCTAATCAGACCCTGTTTATCTAGATGCTTATATATTTTATCTCTAAGTATCTTTTCCATTAATTTGCCCACCACTGAAGTCAAACTAACAGGTTTATAATTGCTAGGTTTACTCTTAGAACCCTTTTTAAACAATGGAACAACATGCGCAGTACGCCAATCCTCGGGGACCCTCATCTCCCTCCGTGACGCAGGGAAGCGTCTCCTGTACGGGCTCCCCCTCCACACCCTGAACAGGTCCGGGGTCCAGACACACACACAGTGGCGGTCGGTGTTGTATTTTTGTCACGAGAGGGGGTCCCTCCACACAGCGATTCTCCCCTCCCCATCAGGGACTGCTCCGAGGTGCCTGCAACCTGTTCCTCTCGCGGTTCACAGACTCGCCAGCCGCTGCCACTGTTGCGGGCTGGAAGAGTCTGTGTACCACGTGTACGTGGAATGCGTGAGGATGAGGCCCTTGTTCTAGGTATGTTACAAAACCTACCTGAATCGTGGCTGAGCATCTGCCCCAGCCCCGTGTGCGTGATTTTGGCGCTGTTTAGAGGGGGCGGGTTTAAAACGCGATTTTTACTAGGCTGTTCCAATCGAAAATGTTCAGCCTAGTAAATCATTAACGGAAAATCGCTGAAAGACCCCGTCGCAAAAGGTATTATTAGTTTTTATGGCCTTGTATAATATTTATAGTAGTTTAAAAATCACTCTCTCACTCCACAACCTCTCGCAGCCCCAGGGTTTTTATAAAGCAAACAATTAAAGGTATGTACCTTATTTTTTACATTAAATGGGGCTTGTCTTTAACCCTGTATATAAAGTTTTCTATAGCGAGTAGTTCATTTTGGGCTCTTTATATCCCGCAGTATTTTTCTGGGCACTTGAGGGCACAAATCCAGCGCAATGTGAACGTTCTAAACCAGCGCGTTCACAGGAACCCACTAGAAAGCCGATTTAAATTGACTTTAATTTACAGCAAATGAACACTAAATTCCTTCAATTTGGCCTATAAATTGATGTAAATGAGATTTTAAAATCATGTTTTATTGTGAATTATTTATGAATATTATTTGGACACTTGGGCTATTTAAAAATGTTAATCATTTATTAAGAAATGGATAGATGTTTAGATCTAGTGATTGAAGTTTGAAATTAGCTACAATTGGGTAACTAACTAATTATATGCTTTAATTTCAGGTCATCCAAGTAAGATTATTTTAAATTTGTTTCAGAATGCTTCAATCTATGATAACTGAAAATTTCATTCAGTTCTCTTAATTTTTAAGAAGGTTATGGGCTTTTGACTGTCCACGATCACAGCTTTTTTGTTATGTCCATAGAAAATCAATAGGGAACAAGATGCTAATTTCCGAGTATGAAAATGGCCATAACTTTTTTATTACTTGAGATATGAAAGTGAATTGGGTGTCAAATTAAACTTATTGTTATGCTTTATCTGATGGGATAAATTGCAGACTTGATTTTTTAAATCTCAAAATTTTGTAACATTGCTACTTGTTCCAATATCTAAAGGGGCTGCTCCTTACCATCTGGCGGCACTTCTCACCCACCATCCTCGTCTTTGGACATCTTGTGCCTATGGGAGAGGGTAGGGCTGAAGATGTCCAGGTTGGGTTGCTCTGAGCATTGATCCTGCTGGCCATCCGCGAGTCACGGCGCCAGGCGGAAGAGGGCTCTGCCAGAGCCGGTTGCCTGCCCCTTTTCCGGGGTTACGACCGCGCCCGGGCGGTACTTGAGATGCACCGCGCGCTGTCCACGGGCTCCCGGGGGATTTCCGGGACCGCTGGGCACCGCGTGGGGTGGAAATCATCCTCGATGGGGTTTGTAATATAGTTGTATAGGAGTTTATTACGGATATTTGTTTGACGTGTGTTATGGTGGTGGGTGTTGTTCCGTTTTATATTGTACTGTAAATATTATTTTTAATAATGGATTAAATTATTTTTGGTTATAAATAAAAATAATAAAAACAAAGGGACTCGGGTGGGAGCGCGGGACCCTCAGGGGTTTGTTGTAGAGGGGTCTAGTCAGCTGGCTGAGTTGGTGGCCGTCACCCTGCCGCTTAAACACGCGGCGGGACCGGTATGGATTTACACAGATTCATGGGTAGTGGTGAATGGGTGGCTGTCTGGATGCCCCGCTGGCAAAGCCGGAATTGGGAAATACACGGCCGCCCCCCTATGGGGTCGCCCCTACTGGGAGCATATACGGGAACAGACTCGCCACCGCCTGATTACGGTCTATACGTAGATGCCCGCACTGCACGGGATACTGAGGAGGCAATACATCATGCTGCTGTCGATAGGGCAGCCCAGATTATGTACATCACGGAGCGGCCCGTCGATGAAAGAGAGCCTCGCTGTCTGGGCGCATCAGAAGAGCGGGCATCTAGGGGTGGATGGGGCTAGGAAATGGGCCGAAGCACGAGAGGTGGCACTAACGCATGATGGAGCGAACACAGTGGTTACTAACTGCAAGGTTTGCCAACACATAAAGCCCCGAGGATGCCCAATAGGTCCATGGGGTCAAATTAGGCGTGGCACCGGGCCGGCTAAAATGTGGTAGATTGATTATATCGGGACACCCACAACAAAATAAGAATAAATATGTATTAACCATGGTGGATCCTATTGAGGAATATTGATGGTGTAACCCCTGCAGCCACGCCGATCAGGACAGCACAGTAAAAGGATTGCAGCAACGATCCTCTGTGTATAGGATCCCATGGGAAATATAGTCGGTCAACGACTCCCACTTTGCGGGATCCCGTGTCCAGGAATGGGCTGTGGAATCTGACATTGTATGTGTTTTCCACATCCCGTTTTACCCACAGGCTGCTGGACTTATTTAACGCATGAATGGACAACTGAAGCAGCAAATAAAGTTGCTGACAGCGCCGCGCACCCTCTAGTGGTGGTTGGGAGTCCTGCAACCAGCCGTCAGCAACATGAACTCTCGGCCCTTGAGCCAAGGAGGATCACCTATGTCGCGGCACTTGGCAGTGTCGGACCCTCCAAAGACTGAGGAAGTGGAATTGGTGGAGGAAGAATCAGGAAAGGTCTGGGTACAGTATTCCCAAATGCCGCCGGAAAATGCGGGAGATTGTGGCGCGGACCGGGTAATAGGCGATGGGGAGCGTTGCCGGGGGAACAGCGGGTGGGATGTTTAAACACCTAGAGACTAACTAAAACACAGTGAGTGTGCTTCCCCCCCATTACAAGGCAACAACTGACCGATACGCTGCAGGCCCACGTGCCCAGTGAGGAGTATCACCAGGACTGAACGGCCCGGCACCAGGTACCAGTGGAACACCCATGACCCAAGTACCTTGGACCCAAGGACATCGGCTCCATCACTATTGTATTGGGCGCTGTGATTGTCGGGAAGGACATGGGTGAATTATTGTTGGTTTACTGTTGCTTGCCTGCTTGTGGTGTTCGGGGGGAATGTGGACACCTCGGCCTACATTCATGAATCTCCTGTTCCAAACTCGTTTCTCACCCTCAGCTATAAATTCGCCCAACGGCTCAATGTCTCAGCGTGCTGGGTGTGTACACGCATCCAGTACCACAGTGGGGACATCCCATAGTGGGCAGTCCCCTTAAATCATAGCGAACAATTGTCCGCCTGGTCTTTTTGTAGCGAGACCAGGAGTGGTGCGGCTAAGAACTGCCACCAAACCACCCTTGATTGCCAGAGTCACTGCATTGACGGGTGGTACGTTCCGCCATTCAACCACACTCGAGCTTCCGCCTAACTGGGGCCGTCGGGAGGTAGCACGTTTAAGGGTCATGTTGATCCTTTGGCACCGAACGTGCAAGAGCTGGCAACTCTTGAAAAGGAGGCGCAGTCGTCTTTCTTACAGTTTGGCTTTCTTCCCAACCAATTGTTCAAGCGCTTTTGATTGCAACATGCGCCTTAATTTAGTTCAACAAAGAAACTGACAAGTTACTAACGTTACCGATTGTAACTTTGAGGATTCAGGCCCTTCCCTGGGTAACAGTACCTGTACGACATACACCAGGGCGGCTCCCCCACACCCCGTTAATGGAACCTACTGGGTGTGTGGCCTGTGGGCCTACTCCTGGCTCCCGGGAATGCCCGGGGTGCACTTCGGGACATGGGAGAGACCAATGCCCTGGACGGGCTGCTGTTACCTGGCATATGTGGCACCCCACCTGAGACACTTGCCATCCTTACCCACATACCCCCGGCAAGGACATGTGTAACGGGCTATTACGGAGGCAGAGTGGTTCTGGGCTGTTGCATTTCCCTCCTATGATATTGCGATGCTGGCACGGGAAATGATTAACATGGCTTCAGCCATGGAAGAAATAGCCAATGAGACGGCAGACGCCATGAGTGGGGAAAAAGAGGTCATCCAAGAACTAATAGCTGAAGTATTCGCACCGTAGCCCGACAGAACCGCATGGCCATAGATTTCACCCTGGCTGACAAAGGGAGCACTTGTGCTTTGATCGGGCGGGAGCGCTGTACTTATATTCCAGGTGAATCCGGGAACATCACCAACCTCGCTGACCACATCCAGGAAGCCGTGGAGTAGATTGGAAGGTTCGGAGAACAGTGCCACGGCTACAACCCCCCGGGAACATGGTGGCGTTTCGGGATGTTAGGAGGCTGGAGGACAACAGTGGTGCATTGGGGACTGACCATTGGGACAATCTTGTTGGCCGTAATATGACTGCGTTGTGTGTGTGGATTGTCATCACGACCCCGTGGCCTTTACTACAGCCTGCGGACCGGATGTGACGGTAACCAGATTGTTCCGGTCGGTGAATAATATACATGAATTTTGCCCGAACAGTTAGTGACCCAATAGCGCTGTGGCCATAACGTTATGTTTAAAGCCCATTTAATTGTATCAAAAAATAATTGATTTAACTTTAACACGACACCATTACCCCCCCCCCCCCACGACAAAAACTTACCCAACACCATGATACAAAATCATCAAACAACCATTTTACAAATATTCTAATCACCACTACACAACCGCGGTAAAGGGGCAAGCATCTGGCTCGGGCAAAGCCCTCTTCCCCCTGGCGCCGTGACTCGCGGATGGCCAGCTTGGCCGTGTTTAAACCCCATGGTCCTGTGGCCGACAGCGCTATATTTAGAACCACAGCGCTACAGCCGGTGGCGATTGGTTTAAAACCCCGCGCATTCTGACAGCGCTCGGTTTCAACCTTTCGCGTCAAGTCTGCAGCGCCGTGTGCATTGCTTTACTCGCCATGTCTGCAGCTGATAGCACATTGTTCCCGGGGGGGGGGGGGTCTCACCGATCTATATCGGTGAGACCAAGCGGAGATCCGGTGGGAATACTTCAGCTGATAGATCTGTGATGCCTCTTTTACCCCACAGGGTGTCTGCCGTCTCATTGGCTATTTCTTCCATGTGAATTATTTCCCGTGCCAGCTTCGCAGTATCATAGGAGGGAAATGCAACAGCCCAGAACCACTCGGCCTCTGTAATAGCCCGTGTTACATGTCATTGGTTGTAATTTGAATTTGGGAGCAGCGCTATTGGCCATGACGACTGGTTTCTGCCTGTATAAATGAAGGCGCCGGGAAGCCATAAGGTCCTTCTGCAGAGTCCCTGCTTTCTCTACACTACCTGCCCCCTCCATCTATTTTCGCAGTATCCGCAAACTTGGCCACAACGCCTTCATTTTCCTCGTCCAAATCGTGAAGTAGCGGCCCCAGTATCGACCCTTACGGAACTCCACTAGTCACTGCAGCCAACCAGATACAGCCCCATTTATTGCCACTCTGCCTTCTGTCAAGCAGCCAACCTGCTATCCATGCTAGTATCAGCCCTTTGATACCGTGGGCTCTCACCCTCAACAGCAGTCTCAGGTGTAGCAACTTATCAAACATTCTGAAAATCGAGGTAAACAACATCTACTGACTGTCTTTTGTCTGTCCTGCTATTTCCTTCTGCAAAGAATTCCAGCATTTTTGTCACAATTCCATGCTGACAGGGATATTTTATCATGAACTTCTAGGTACTATGTAACCTCATCATTTATATGATTCTAAAATCTTACCAACCACTGAAGTCAGACTAACCGGCCGATAGTTCCCACTATTCTGCTTTGCTCCCTTCTTGTGCAGCGGGGTAATATTGGCAATTATAAGCAACTGGCTCCAGTGATTCCTGAAATATCACTATCAGCGCCTCCACAATATTTAACGCCACCTCTTTCAGAACCTTAGGGTGCAGTCCATCTGGTCCAGTTTACATCCACCTTCAGCCATTTCAGCTTAATCCCAAGCACCACCTCCCCAGTAACAGCCAGTCCACTGACTTCCACTCCCTGACTCTCTTGAATGTCAGACACGTTTCAGGTGTTTTCCACTGTGAAGACTGAAAATGTTATTCAACTTCTCTGCCATTTGTTTATTCCCCATTATCACTTCTCCTGCATCATTTCCCAGCGGTTCAACGTCCACTCTTGCCTCTTTCTTTCTTACACTTTATATAACTGAAGAAACACTTGTTATCCTGTTTTATATTATTCGCTTACATTCGTATTTCATCTTTTCTCCCTGTGTTGCCTTTAAGGTTCCCTTCTATTGCTTGTTGAAAAGCTACCCAATCCTCGGGCTTCCGTGAATCATTGCTATATTATACACCTTCTCTTTCAGTTTTCTCTACTGGCCTTGACTTCCCTTCTCAGCCACTGTCGCCTCTTTCTCCCACTAGAATCTTTCTTCTTCGTCGGAATGAAAAGATCCTGCGTCTCCCGATTATTCCCAGATATTCCTGCCGTTGCTGTTCCACCGTCATCCTTGGTAGGGTGTCCCTGTCAGTCAACTTTGGCCAGCTCCCCCCTCATGCCTCTGTAGTCCCCTTTGCCCAGATGCAATACCGACACATCCGATATCACCTTCTCCTTCTCAAATTGCAGATTAAAATGTATCATTTTGTGGTCGCGACCTCCTAGTGGTTCCTTTACCCTGGGTTCCGTTATCAAATTCGGTTCATTCCACAACACTAAATCCACAATTGTCTTGTCCCAGGTAGGTATAGAGCAAGCTGCTCTAAACATCCATCTCGGACACACTCCACCAATCTCGGTTCCACGGAGATCCCCACCGAAGCGACGTGCGGAAAACCCAATGTCGCAATCGGCGGGTTGAATTTGCTGCCTGCGGCCGGGAATCTGGAACTCCGGTCCACACAGTTCAGGCGGATGCATCCCCATAGCTGACTTCCGAGGCCTAATTTGCGGGCCTGTATCTGGGCTCCGCGGCGGATAAGGATCGCCACTCGACCGGCGCGGCGATCCTCGTCACACAGCGGGGTCACCGTGCGCTCCCAGCCCATCGCGATTTAGGCAGATTCTCGGAAGCTGTCCACACACGCGGTCGGTCGCCAGTTGACGTGTCGTGAACCGAACATAGCGCCGCCGACTCTTCGTGTGTCTCCGTACACCGGGCTGCACCCGCCGAGCTCTTCACCGACGCCCTGTGTCGATAACGCGATGATGTAATCGGCGGGTCGAATCTGCCTCATGCGGTCGGCTCTCAGGAACTCTGGCCCGGCCTGACCGAGTGGATCCATCCCCATAGAAGACGGCGGAGGCCGAGTCTCGGCTTGTATCTCGGCTCCGCGGCGGCGTAGGCTGGACGTTCCGGTACGCATCAACTGGTCGCGTCAGTCCGCTGTGGAGATCGCGGTCTCCGGGCATCTCACAGCCGACCGGGATTTCAGGAGGTTCCCGGCAGCGGTACATACACTCGGTCATGTCACCAGTTGAAGATTCTCGGCCCGATCGGGGGCCACCGACTCTTCTGGTGTTTCCAAACACGGTGCAGCAACAGCCGAGCTCCCCGCCGAAACCCCGTGCTGAAAACAGAATGTTGGAACCGGCGGGTGGAATCTGCCGCCTGCAGCCAGGGTTGTGGATCTCCGGCCCGGCCAGTCCGGCTGCATCCACCCCCATAGCCGACTTCCAAGGCGGAATTTGCGGGCCTGTATCTCAGCTCCACGGCGGCTTCGGCTCGCCGTTTCGGTGCTCATCGACTCGTCACGGAAGTCCGCGTTGGAGAGCCGGGGTCGCCGGGTTCCCCCGATTTATCACGATTTTGGCAGATTTCCCGGCAGCGGTACTCACGCGACTGATGCCTCCTAACACCGGGCTGCATCCGCCGCGCTTCCCGCGGAAGCCTCGTGGTGAAACGCAATTTTGCAATCAACGGGCCGAAGCTGCCGCCTGCATCCAGAACTCTGAAACTCCAGCCCGGTCAGAACGTGTGAATCCATCCCCATAGAAGACATCCGAGGCAATAGGCAATAGACAATCGGTGCAGAAGTCGGCCATTCGACCCTTCGTGTCAGCACCGCCATTCAATGTGATCATGTCGGGTCATCCTCAATCAGTACCTCGTCCCTGCGTTCTCCCCATGTCACCGAACTCTGCTATCTTTAAGATATCTATCTCTCTCTTGAAAGTATCCAGAGAACCGGCCTCCACGGCATTCTGTGGCAGAGAATTCCACGGACGCAACTCTCTGTGTGAAAAAGTGTTTCCTCATCTCCGTTCCAAATGGCTTACCTCTTATTTCTAAACTGTGGCCCCTCGTACAGGACCCCCCCCCTTAACATCGGGAACATGTTCCCTGCCTCTAGTCAGTCCAAACCCTTAATAATCAGATACGTTTCAATAAGATCCCCGCAATTTCTTCTAAATTCCATAGTATACAAGCCCAGCCCCACCATTCGCTCAGCATATGACAATCCCGCTATCCCGGGATTTAACCTTGTCAACCAACGCTGCACTCCCTCAATAGCAAGTATGTCCTTCCTCAAACTTGGAGACCAAAACGTAACACACAATACTCCAGGTGTGGTCTCACTAGGGTCCTGAACAACTGCAGAAGGACCTCTTTGCTCCTACACACAACTCCTCTTGTTATGAAGGCCAACATGCCTTTCGCTATCCTGCCTGCTGTACCTGCATGCTTACTTTCATTGACTGATGATCAAGGTCCCCCAAATCCCGTTGTACGCCCACTTTCCCCAACTTGACACAATTTAGATAAAGATTTGCCTTCCTGTTTTTGCTACCAAAGTGGATAACCTCACATTTATGCATCTGCCCACTCACCCAACTTGTCCAAGTTAGCCTGCATTCTGCAGGCACTTTCCTCAGGCATTGCCACTTTTCATTTCACTGACAAATAAACTTGACTTGACTTGACATTCTCCAAGCATCCTCCTCACAGTTCACACTGTCACCCAGCTTTGTATCATCAGCAAATTTGCTAATGTTACTTGTAACCCCTTCATCTAAATCATTAATGTATATTGTAAATGGCTGTTTTCCCAGGACCGAGCCTTGCGGTACACCACGAGTCACTGCCTGCCATTCTGAAAGGGACCCATTAATCCCCACTCTTTATTTCCCATCTGTCAAGCAATGTTCTATCCATATCAGCACTCTGCACCCGATACCATGTGCTCTAATTTTGCCCACTAATCTCCTATGTGGGACCTTATCAAATGCATTCTGAAAGTCCAGGTACAGTACATCCACTGGCTCTTCCTTGTCCATTTCCTAGTTACATCCTGAAATAATTCCAGAAGATTAGGCAAGCATGATATCCACTTCGTAAATCCATGCTGACTCGAACGATCCTGTTACTGCTATCCAAATGTGCCGCTATTTCATCGTTTATGATTGACTCCAGAATCTTCCCCACCACCGATGTGAGGCTAATTGGTCGATAATTGCCTGCTTTCTCTCTCCTGCCTTTCTTAAAAAGTGGGATAACAGTAGCTTCCCTCCAATCCACAGGAACTGATCCTGAATCTCTAGAACATTGAAAAATGATCACCAATGTGTCCACGATTTCTAAAGCATGTCCTTAAGTACCGTGGGATGCAGACCATCAGGCCCTGGGGATTTATCAGCCTTCATTCCCATCGGCCTACCCAACACCATTTCCTGCCTAATGTGGATGTCCTTCAGTTCCTCCGTCACCCCTTTTCCTCTGGCCAGTAGTATATCAGAGAAATTGGTTGGGTCGATGGATGCAAAGTATCTGTTCAACCTATCTGCCATTTCCTTGTACCCCATAATAAATTCACCAGTTTCAGTCTTCAAGGGTCCATTAAAATTGAAATGAGGTGCTGGCCTGCCCTGTGCTTGAAATGGGAACGACATTAATTATTTGGCCTACCTGAAACCTCTAATTTCGGCCCACATGGCCTAAATTAGCATATAAACCAGTCCCCTTTGCCCCAAATGCCCGTATTAACCCAGAATGAGTATTTTGGCATAAAAGGCCCATGCCAAGCCAGGGGAAGTCCAGAAAAAATGCCGTTCACTAAGATTTCACTCTTTTTTAGAAGAGCCTTCGGCCCATCAGTCCTGTACTATCCCAAGAGGATTCCCCTTGGCCCATCAGTAAGTATTCCCCCTGTAAGTATTAAACCTCAGCCAAGCATTTTTCTCCCTCCCTTCATTGGCTCCGTGTGAGATCCAGGCCAAGATAGACTTTCCTTCTTCATTCCTGTGATATGCAGAAAATACGAAAAGTGTCTCAAAATGATTCTCCACCCTCTCCCCCTTCTCTCTCACCCAGTCTCCCATCTGTTTTGGGCAGAATGTCTGGCAGTTTCTGAGCTGCCAGCCCACCAGGCCTGGGACGTCTGACGTTCCTAGAATAATCAGTTCCCTGTCGGGGTCCAGCTTTGTTTTTAATGTTTTTGAGAACATTTCAAAAAATCCTCTCCAAAAGTTATGTCATTTTATGCACGAGGCGAAGGAATGTGTTATAGTTCCTTCTTGACGAATACATTTGTCACAAATGGGACATACATTTGGAAAGATCTTATTCAGTTTAGTCTTTGAATAGTAGACTTTGTGCTGCATGTTAAATTGAATTCAAGTATGTCTAACGTTAATCGATCAATTGTGTAAATATAAAAGGTTTTCTTCCCATCCGTCTTTTAGAATTCTTAGGCCTAGTTCCTCTTCCCATTCTCTTCTAATTGCTTCTGACGGTGCGATTTCTAGCCCGGTTTTAATCTAAACGCTACTGAAAGAAACACAACGAAACTCCGAAGATGTCAACATCCCTTCTCTACTGACAATGTACTCCATATGTCCCACATCGATTTCCCTTCATAAAGTGCATCACCGCGGACATGTCGAGGTTCATTTGAATTTACCATCGCTTCGGCCCACGTTTCATCTGTTTAATACCCTGCTCTATCCACGGCATAACCAATTCTCAAAAACACTGGATATACTTCCGACGTTCGTACTTAAGCCATTCTCTACATCCTAAGCAACACGAGTCTGATAAGCCCTCATATTATAACCATATAATATAACCATATAACAATTACAGCACGGAAACAGGCCATCTCGGCCCTACAAGTCCATGCCGAACCAATTTTTCCCCCCTTAGTCCCACCTGCCTGCACTCGTACCATAACCCTCCATTCCCTTCTCATCCATATGCCTATCCAATTTATTTTTAAATGATACCAATGAACCTGCCTCCACCACTTCCACTGGGAGCTCATTCCACACCGCCACCACTCTCTGCGTAAAGAAGTTCCCCCTCATATTACCCCTAAACTTCTGTCCCTTAATTCTGAAGTCATGTCCCCTTGTTTGAATCTTCCCTATTCTCAAAGGGAAAAGCTTGTCCACATCAACTCTGTCTATCCCTCTCATCATTTTAAAGACCTCTATCAGGTCCCCCCTTAACCTTCTGCGCTCCAGAGAATAAAGACCTAACTTATTCAACCTATCTCTGTAACTTAGTTGTTGAAACCCAGGCAACATTCTAGTAAATCTCCTCTGTACTCTCTCTATTTTGTTGACATCCTTCCTATAATTTGGCGACCAAAATTGTACCCCATACTCCAGATTTGGTCTCACCAATGCCTTGTACAATTTTAACATTACATCCCAGCTTCTATACTCAATGCTCTGATTTATAAAGGCTAGCATACCAAAAGCTTTCTTTACCACCCTATCTATATGAGATTCCACCTTCAAGGAACTATGCACGGTTATACCCAGATCCCTCTGTTCAACTGTATTCTTCAATTCCCTACCATTTACCATGTACGTCCTATTTTGATTTGTCCTGCCAAGGTGTAGCACCTCACATTTATCAGCATTAAACTCCATCAGCCATCTTTCAGCCCATTTTTCCAAATGGCCTAAATCACTCTGTAGACTTTGGAAATCCTCTTCATTATCCACAACACCCCCTATCTTAGTATCATCTGCATACTTACTAATCCAATTTACCACACCTTCATCCAGATCATTGATGTACATGACAAACAACAAAGGACCCAACACAGATCCCTGAGGCACCCCACTAGTCACCTGCCTCCAACCCGATAAACAGCCATCCACCATTACTCTCTGGCTTCTCCCATTCAGCCACTGTTGAATCCATCTTGCTATTCCTGCATTTATACCCAACAGTTGAACCTTCTTAACCAACCTTCCATGAGGAACCTTGTCAAAGGCCTTACTAAAGTCCATATAGACAACATCCACTGCTTTACCCTCGTCAATTTCCCTAGTAACCTCTTCAAAAAATTCAAGAAGATTAGTCAAACATGACCCTCCAGGCACAAATCCATGTTGACTGTTCCTAATCAGACCCTGTTTATCTAGATGCTTATATATATTGTCTCTAAGTATCTTTTCCATTAATTTGCCCACCACTGAAGTCAAACTAACGGGTCTATAATTGCTAGGTTTACTCTTAGAACCCTTTTTAAACAATGGAACAACATGCGCAGTACGCCAATCCTCGGGGACTATTCCCGTTTCTAATGACATTTGAAATATTTCTGTCATAGCCCCGGCTATTTCTACACTAACTTCCCTCAATGTCCTAGGGAATATCCTGTCAGGACCTGGAGACTTATCCACTTTTATATTTTTCAAAAGTGTCAGTAATTCTTTTACTTTGAACCTCATAGTATCCATAGCTACTCTACTAGTTTCCCTTACCTCACATAATTCAATATCCTTCTCCTTGGTGAATTCCGAAGAAAATAATTGTTCAATATCTCCCCCATCTCTTTTGGCTCTGCAGATAGCTGTCCACTCTGTCTCTCCAATGGACCAATTTTTATCCCTCGTTATCCTTTTGCTATTAATATAGCTGTAGAAACCCTTTGGATTGACTTTCACCTTACTTGCCAAAGCAACCTCATATCTTCTTTTAGCTTTTCTAATTTCTTTCTTAAGATTCTTTTTACATTCCTTATACTCCTCAATCACCTCATTTACTTCATGCTGCCTATAATTATTGTAGATCTCCCTCTTTTTCCGAACAAGATGTCCAATTTCCCGTGAAAACCAGGGCTCCTTCCAATTTTTACTGTTTCCTTTCAACCGAACAGGAACATAAAGATTCTGTACTCTTAAAATTTCCCCTTTAAATGTCCTCCATTTCTCTTCTACATCTTTCCCATAAAACAAAATGTCCCAGTTCACTCCTTTTAAATCATCTCGCATCGCATCAAAGTTAGCCTTTCTCCAAACAAAAATCTCAACCCTAGGTCCAGTTCTGACCCTCTCCATAATTATCTTGAAACTAATGGTATTGTGATCACTGGACCCGAAGTGCTCCCCAACGCATACATCCGCCACCTGTCCCATCTCATTTCCTAACAGGAGGTCCAGCACTGCCCCTCCTCTAGTAGGTACCTCTATGTATTGCTGCAAAAAACTATCCTGCACACATTTTACAAACTCCATCCCATCCAGCCCATTTACAGAATGTGTTTCCCAGTCTATGTGTGGAAAGTTGAAATCTCCCACAATCACTACCTTGTGCTTACTACTAATATCTGCTATCTCCGTACATATTTGCTCTTCCAATTCTCGTTCCCCGTTTGGCGGTCTATAATACACCCCTATAAGAGTTGCTACACCTTTCCCACTTCTCAATTCCACCCAAATAGCCTCCCTAGATGAGCCCTCCAATCTATCCTGCCAAAGCACTGCTGTAATATCTTCCCTGACTAGCAATGCAACACCTCCACCTCTTGCCCCTCCAATTCTATCACACCTGAAGCAGCGAAATCCTGGAATATTTAGTTTCCAATCACAGCCCTCCTGCAACCACGTTTCACTGATCGCCACAACATCATACTTCCAGGTGTCTATCCAGACTCTAAGCTCATCAACCTTTCTTACAATGCTCCTAGCATTAAAATATGCACATTTAAGAAAACCCCCGTCTCTTATTCTCTGTTTATTTCCTTTTTTTTCTTTCTCCTCTTGTGTCCGAGTGCTTCCCATTTCTGCTTCCTGCCTCCCATTCTGTCTACTACCTTTCGCTATTTGAGTCCCTCGCCCTAACCATTCTAGTTTAAAGTCTCCCCAGCTGCCTTTGCAAATTTCCCCGCTAGGATATTGGTCCCCATCGGTTTCAAGTGCAACCCATCCTTTCTGTACAGGTCCCACCTTCCCCAAAATAAGTCCCAATGATCCAGGAACTTGAATCCCTGCCCTCTGCACCAGTCTTTCAGCCACGCATTTATCCTCCACCTCGCTCCATTCCTACTCTCACTGTCGCGTGGCACAGGCAGTAATCCTGATATGGTTACCTTTTTGGTCCTTTTTCTTAACTCTCCTCCCATCTCCCTAAATCCTCCCTTCAGGACCTCTTCCCTTTTTTTTCCTATGTCATTGGTACCTATATGTACCACGACCTCAGGCTCCTCTCCCTCTGATTTAAGGATATCTTGGATGCGTTGAGACACGTCCGAGACCTTGGCACCAGGGAGGCAGACCACCATCCTGGTCTCCCGACTGCGTCCACAGAATCGCCTATCCGACCCCCTAACAATAGAGTCCCCAATTACTATGGCCCTCTTTTTTTCCCTAGCTTTTGGAGCAACAGGGCCGGTCTCTGTGCTGGAGGCCCGTCCGCTGTCACTACCCCCGGGTAGGCTGTCACCCCCATCCGTACTCAAACAGGAGTACTTATTTGCGAGGTGTACCGACTTTGGAGTACTCACTCGTTCCTGCCTCTGCCCCTTGCCCTTCCTTAACGTGACCCACGTGTCTCTCTCTCGTGGTTTTGGAGTGACCACCTCTCTATAACTCCCCTCTATGACCTCCTCACTCTCCGTGATCAGAGCGAGGTCATCGAGCTGCTGCTCCAGGATCCTAATACGGTCCCTTAGGAGCCCCATCTCGCTGCACCTGGTGCAGATGTGGATGTCTGGAGGGCCATCCGACACCATGACCTCCCACATCTGACATCCAGAACAGTATACTGCACTGACTGTCATTCTCCCGCCTTACCCTGGATCTGATACCAGTATAACACAATAGAAACTGCTGGGAGAAATCAGCAGGTATCTGACTCACAACAGCTGCTCCCTCGTGACCTTTAAACTGCACCTTTATTATATAAACAAAAAGCACTGTACCTTTAGCCCACTGTACCCTTGGCTCACTGTACCTTAACTAAAGCACTGCACCTTTAACCCACTGTACCTTAACTAAAGCACTGCCCCTTTAACCCACTGTACCTTAACTAAAGCACTGCCCCTTTAACCAGAAAGCACAAATGCTAACCTGATGTTGCACCCAATCAGCTGCTTCCTCTAGTCTGCTTCCACCAATCAGCGGCTTCCACCAGAATCCTCACTATGGAGTGTGGAACGTTACGGATTTTGGTAAAAGCCCTGACCCTCCTCCACTGCTCACCAACGGTCCTGGGCCTCTGTGAAAACAAGCCCCGCGCCCGATTTATATACTCACCGCCCTGACCCTCCTCCACTGCTCACCAACGGTCCTGGGCCTCTGTGAAAACAAGCCCCGCGCCCGATTTATATACTCACCGCCCTGACCCTCCTGCACTGCACCAACGGTCCTGGGCCTCTGTGAAAACAAGCCCCGCGCCCGATTTATATACTCACCGCCCTGACCCTCCTCCACACTCTCCAACGGTCCTGGGCCTCTGTGAAAACAAGCCCCGCGCCCGATTTATATACTCACCGCCCTGACCCTCCTCCACACTCTCCAACGGTCCCGGGCCAACGGTCCCGAACCAATGAACTTCGCTCTGTTGAACGCTCTCACTTACTATACGTTAAAGATGTAGCCATCGGCACTAGCATGGGACTCAGCTATGCCTGCATGTTTGCTGTTTCCGTCGTAGAGTCCCTGCTCTGAACGGATACTGGAACCATGCACAACTCTTTCTCCACTACATCGATGATTGTCACTTGCGGCCGCGCAGAATACGTTGATTTACTTAACTTTACCACTAACTCCCACACCGCCCTCAAATTTATTTGGACTATCTCTGATATACCTGTCCCCATCACAAGACACAGACTAGCGATCCGTGTCTGCTACAAGCATACAGGCTAACACAGTTATCTGGACTACACCTCCTCCCACCGCGCTCTTCTAACGGCGGTATCCCACACGTTCATTTTTGCTTCTCCGTCTCATCTGCTTCCCAGATGAGGCTATCCCTTCCAGGACATCCGGGTTTCCCCCTGTCTTCAGTAAACGTTGGTTCTCCAAGTTGATCCACTTGGAAAGCACGAATCCTCCCTTATTGCAGAGGGAGGTCAGATGTTTTACCATTTGAAATTCTTTCTGCTCAGTATACATGGATTTTAAGCAATCATCCATATGGAAATTATTCTTCACAGTGGATATCACTTCTTCTGGAAAGAGAACTTTATCGTCCTCTGCGTTCTTCTTTAATGCAAAATTCGCACAACCTGGTGGTGAAACTGCTCCAAAGAGATGTACGTCCATCCGATATTCAACAAGATTTGTTGTACATCCCCTTCAGGTCACCATCTATCACACCTCCCGCTGCTGAAAGACTCGTCCATGCTTTCATCACCTCCCGACTGGACTACTGCAACTCATTTCTCCTTGGCATCAGCTCCACCTACATCAACCGACTCCAACTGGTCCAGAACGCAGCCGCCCGACTCATCACCCACAACAAATCCTGGCATCACATCACTCCAGTCCTCAAACAACTTCGCATCTCCCACTGGATCACCTACAAAATCCTGGTCCTCACATACAAAGCCCTTCACTATCTGCCCCCCCCCCCCCATATCTCACTGACCTCCTCTCCCCCTACCAACCCTCACGGTCCCTCAGATCCACATCAGTCGGTCTCCTCTCCATCCACAAGTCCAACCTCCGCAATTTTGGGGACAGAGCCTTCTCCAGGGCAGCTCCCAGGCTCTGGAACTCCCTCCCCCAACTGATCAGCAATTCCGTGTTCCTCTCCATCTTTCAGTCCCGCCTCAAGACCCATCTCTTCACCTCTGCCTATCCTTCGCCCCACCTCCACCTCCCTTTTCATCTGTGCTTGATTTGCCTTACATGTTTTTCCTCTACTTGCTAAATTTTTGTAAGGTGTCCTTGAGACTCTTGAAAGGCGCCCATAAATAAAATGTATTATTATTATTATTATTATTAATATGTGTTTTTCTGTTTCACTTGCTTTAACATCGCTCTGATATCAGCCATCAAAGCAACTGGTTCTTGTCTGAATATAACTCGAACTCCAATGAGTGAGTTGGTAAAGTCTGGGCGTTGTAGTAGTTGGGAGTTAAGTGATGTTCCTATGAAGAATGCAGCACAGTCAAAGGCCACCCCTTTCTTCCAGTGATACACCCCATGGTGCGGAATGTACCAGAACTCTCCATCACTTCGATTCAGTTTGTTTGTCGGTAATATTTCGGCATAATCATTATCAATCATATCTGTAGATGGTTTATGCATGCAACCTATAATGTAGCTACCTCAATACCACTAACCACGCCCAGTCATCTCAGTATAACTGTGATATCTTCCCCTTGCTCCTCCCTTGGTTCCAGTACGCCTGAAGACTAGATGTTGTCAGTACTGGGATGTGTTTAACATGGCCTGTATTAAAGACTCAGTAAAGATTACAGTGTGTCAGACTTAATTCCTCTACATGGTGTCAGGAAGTTAAACGCACGCCTCCTGTTTATCCGATTTTATTTGCCCCTAGTTTTACTAGTGATTAATTCCCCGTTCACCATGGCATTATCGTGCCGCAAGCCCTCTCCCCTTGTCTTTGTCGCTGACATTGCGGAGCGATGGGCCACTTTCGTTATGGACTATAATCACTTCGTCAACATCGTTCACCGGAACGACCCTGATGCGGCCAAAGCCGGTCCAGATGCTATGAAACATGCTCAGACTTTCAACTACAATCCAGCGGTCCTGGATGACAACGACCATGTCGTCGAACCGACAGAATCTGCCAACGACCCGGTATGTCTCTTACGCAAGTTTGCGAAGATCTGTGACTTGCCCTCCAACCATATATTCGAGCGGGCTAGATTCTTTACAAGGAAACAGCAGCCTGATGAACCTGTTGAATGTTTTATCGCTGACCTGCGTTACCTTGCTCAGCGGTGCCGTTTCGAGAACATGCGTGATCTGCTCACCAGAGATATTTTGGTCACCGGCATGCTAGACCAGAACCTACGAGCAGAGCTGCTGCGCAAATCGGATCTCACCCTGACTGAGGCTATGCATGCATGCCGAATAGCTGAGGTGGTTGTACCGCCACATGGGCAGAGGGGATCTGACAATCGGGCTATTAATCTAACTGGTGTTGCTATGCCCCGTCGCAAGCTAGACAACGTACGCCTTGCACCGCGGCCGACTTATGCCGCTCGGGTCCCGCTTGTCAAGAAGTGCCCCAACTGCAACTATGTCCACTCTATGCAGTCGCAGTGCCCAGCATTTGGGAAAGCTTGTAATTTCTGTAAGAAGATGAACCATTTCTCAGCTGCCTGTCGCTCCCGTGGGACCGTTCCTCCAGCTCCCAGGCACGTTTTAAACAACCTTCAACAAGTTGATAACGAATTCGCTTCACAGTCTTCTGTCGACACTGCCCTTGGTTCTGAATCCAGTGTTTCCATGGGAGATGCCAGTGTTTATTCTCTCCTTCATAATCAATCTCGCCTCCCCGATCCTTCTGTGCTTGTAACTGTCAACAACAAGTCCTTCACTGCTAAGCTCGACACGGGGGCAAAGGTGAATGTTATGTCAACATCCCTGTTCAGGAAGATAAGGAATAATGAGCTGTTAACTGCTGATCGCTCCATATTGCGTGCCTATGGGGGAGAGGAGCTAAAACCAGTGGGGAGAGCCACCTTCCACTGTGTGCTGAAGAAATCTTCCCGTGACCTGTCTTTTTTCATCCTTGACTGTGACTGTGTGACTCTGTTGAGCAATCAGGCGTGTCAGGATCACGGGCTGGTGTCCTTTGCCCATACTGTCCACGAGGTGCGGGTGATGCTGGATCCATTCTCCGAGTACCCTGACCTATTCGACGATGAACTGGGTAAGCTGCCCTTTGTGTACAAGATCGCAACTGACCCGTCGTTTGTACCAGTGGTCCGTGCTCCTCACAGGGTGTTGTTTGCCATGAAGGGCAAAGTCGAAACCATGCTGAAGAACATGGTTGACATGGGAGTGCTTACAGCTGTCAGCGAACCCACCGAGTGGGTCTCCACCATGGTCGCCACCATGAAGAAGGGTAAGAGCGAGATACGGGTGTGCATCAACCCCAAAGACTTATATCTGGCAATACGACGTCCTCATTATCCCATGAGGACTGTAGAAGATGTTGCTACCCAGATCGGTCAGGCCACGGTGTTCTCTGTCATGTTAAATACCTCTAGACAAACGCTCCTCAGACTTGACCACTTTTGGCACCCCCTTCGGAAGATTCAAATTTTTGCGGATGCCGTTCGGCATCAACTCTGCCAGCGAAGTGTTTCAACGCTCCATGGAGCAACTGTTTGCCGGTCTGCCGTGTGCCATTATCGTGGATGACATCCTGGTTTATGGGAAAGATGCTGCTGAGCACGACCGCAACCTACGACGGATTCTAGACCGCCCTCGCCAGATCAACTTAAAACTCAACCTGTCAAAGTGTAAGTTCCGTGTAGCTGAAGTATCCTATGTTGGCCACATCTTCGCAGCCCATGGGCTGAAACCTGATCCGCAGAAGACCAACGCTATCACCGAGCTGCTTGCCCCGACCGACGTGACCAGCCTGCAGCGTTTCCTGGGCATGGTCAACTATTTGGGAAAGTTCATCCCCGACCTCAGCGAGTTGAGCGCACCCCTGAGGCAACTGACGAAAAAAGACAACGCCTGGTCCTGGTTTCCCCAACACCAGCAGGCTTTCGACCTTCCCAAAACAAAGCTGATTAGCACACCGACTCTCAAGGTTTTCGATCTGCAACGCCCTATTGTAGTTACGTGTGATGCTTCCCGCTTCGGGGTAGGCGCTGCCTGCTTGCAACTCCATGATGACGGCTCGCTGCAGCCCATTTCTTATGCCTCTCGTACCATGACAGACACTGAGCAGCGCTATGCACAAATCGAGAAGGAGCTTCTTGCGGTTGTATTCGCCTGCTCCAAGTTCAAGGACTTCCTTTTCGGTACCAGGTTCACCGTCGAGACGGATCATCAACCCTTGGTGACCATCCTCAATAAGCCTATCCACATCGCTCCAGCTAGACTCCAGCGCATGATGTTACAGCTCCAGCGGTTCTACTTTCTGATCGTGTACAAGAGGGGCACCGAGATGCATGTGGCCGACGCACTGTCCCGGGTCCCTCGCTCCTCCTGTGACAGGCACCCCTACGAGCAGGAGGATCTGCAGGTACTCAATGTCAACTTCGTTCCCTTTAAACAGCTGCAGTGCCTGGTTGAGCACACCGCCAACGACCCCGACCTGCAACAGCTCGCAGCTGTCATCCAGCGGGGGTGGACCAGCAGACACACCTCACTGCCTGCGGGTGCCCACCCTTTCTTTCTGGTCCGCGATGAGCTTGTGCTCCGGGATGGCATCATCATCAAGGTTCACAAGGTGGTCATCCCTGCCTCCCTATATGACTCGTACTACAAAGCTGCCCACATGGGGCACCCCGGAGCACAGGCCACCGTCTCGCATGCGCAGGAACAATACTACTGGCCCGGCATGGCCAAGTAAATTAAAGCCCGAGTAGCCTCCTGCCCTGAGTGCAACACCCTGGCCCCGCACCAGCAGCGCCAGCCACTTCTGCAGCAGCCTGCGCCTGCCATGCCCTGTACCTCGCTGGCTGCTGCCATATTCCAATGGCGAGGCAAGCACTACCTGGTGTTGGTTGATTCATACTCCAACTGGTTTGAGGTGGACCTTCTCCCTGCCATCACCTCTGAAATGGTTATCAGTAAGCTGCGCAGACACTTTGCTACCTTTGGGTCCCCGGTCCGCTTGCAGACCGACAACGGCCGTCAGTTCGCCAGCGCAGAATTCCAGGCATTCGCTGTGAAGTGGAACTTCACTCACTATACCAGCAGCCCCGAATACCCGCAGAGCAACGGCCTGGCCGAGCGAGCTGTCCGCAGTGCTAAGAATTTGCTCGAGCAGTCTCGTCCCTCCAATGGTGATTTCTACCTGGGTCTACTAAACCTTCGCAACATCTCACGGGACCCTACCATGCGATCCCCTGCCCAGCGTCTGATGTCCCGCGTGCTTCGCCCACCGATGCCGATCGCCCAACAATCCCTGGTGCCCAAGGTCCTCCAGCCTGCCGCCGTCCAGCAACGGATTGCTCACAAGTATGAGATACAGCGCCGCTCACATGACAAGTCCTACCGCCCGCTCTCACCATTACTACCTGGCTAGGTCGTCCGCATGCAGACAGCCACCGGATTCTCCCGTCTCGCGACCGTTGTTGGTGTGGACGATTCCCCGAGATCTTACCTGGTGGACTTTGATGGAACTGTCTACCGCCGGAGCCGCCAGCACCTGTTGGCCGTTAACGAGCCTCTGCCTCCTTCTGCAGATCCCTACGCTCCTCCGTTGCGTTTCGAGCCTGTCATTACTAATTACCCCACAGCTCCCTGCATGCCCCGGTCAGTTCGCTTGCCGCGTTCTCCTCCCTCTGCGCTTCCTGGTCCCGGGCAGATGATCTCCTCTCCTGCTCGTTTCCCCTCTCCTCCTTTACAATACAGACGTCACCTGGGCGGTACAGAGGAAGTGGCCTCGTTTCTGGCGCCGACTAGGTTGCGAGAAGTTCATGGAACAGTCTATATTTCCCCGCAGCGGCGAACCAGGCCCCGCCGCACCAGGCAGCAGGTGCCCCCGCGCCGGGTCCCTCATCGTTCTCGGCTGCCCCCCGCCGGGTTGCTCTCGGCTTGGAATGATTCAGGGCTATTTTCCCAGCGTGGAAAAGTCAATGACGGGACGACATAGATTTTAACACAGTAGGGGGATCTTTCAAGGAGATGTGCGGGGCATGTTTTATTACACAGGGTGGTGGGTGCCTGGAACGTGCTGCTGGAGTGGTGGTCGAGGCATATACACGGTGGAGGCATTGCAGTCTGATGTGGGCTGAAGGAACTGGTCTTGTTCTATGTGGCCATTAACAAAACCGACAGGTTCATTAGAGCTCCCATTCTCAGCTCATTACCCACAACCATTAGGTTCTTGAACCGACCTGCACTGCCAGCGTTTGGCCCATATCCCTCTAACCTGTCCTATCCAATGCACCTGTCTAAATGCTTCTAAAACGTTACGATAGTACCCGCCTCATCTATCTTCTCCAGCAGCTCATTCCATACACCCACCACCCATTGTGTGAACAAAGTTACCCCTCAGGTTCCTATTAAACCTTTCCACCCTCACCTTAAACCTATGTCCTCTGGTACTTGATGCCCCTCCTCTGGGCAAGGGGCTCTGTGCGACTACCCGATCTGTTCCTCTCATGATTTTTTTACATCTCTTCTAAGATCATCCCTCATCATGGAAAAGCAGCCAACACAATCAAATACTTGTTCTACCCCGGTCATTCCTTCTTCTCACTGTTCTTGTCGGGCAGAAGGTACAGAATCTTGAAAGCGCGTACTACCAGTCTCAGGAACAGCCTCCTCCCCTCTGTTATCAGGCTTCTGAATGGTCCTTCCATAAGCTAGACATTGTGTGTTGAAGGGCCTGTTCCTGTGCAGTATTGATGACGACTTGTTTTCTCTGTTGAGCGGCAGTGCAAGGTTGATTTTCTGACCAGAGTGGAGCTTACTTTACTTTAGAGATACAGCATGGAAGTAGGCCCTTCGGCCCACCGAGTCCACATCGACCATCGATCACCAATTAACACTTGGTCTCTGTTATCCCACCTTCCCGTTCACTCCCAACATATTGGGGCAATTTACAGAGGGCCAATTACCCTACAAACCCGCATGTCTTTTGAATGTGGGAGAAAACCGGAGCACCCGGAGGAAACCCACGCGGTCACAGGGAGAATGTGCACGTTCCGAACAGTGAACATGGTCAGGATCGAACCCGGGTCTCTGGCCCCGTGAGGCAGCGGTTCAATCTGCTTCTCCATATGACCACAGAAATATTAACCCTTCCCTTTCCAGATACTGTACACTGCCCCGACCTGCTGAATGCCGACAACGCTTTCTGTTGTTTTGTTGGCATTTTATGGTCAGACTCACGTTCCAATCACCCATTTAACTGGAAAAACTTTAGTTTAAGGGAATGAAATTTACCCGAAGCTGATTACAAATGACATCGGCTTTCTGGTCAGGGCTGTGATTGACGGGGCTGAGCTCCGCCTCCCCTCAGCCGTGCCCCGCCCCTTTCATTGATTGTTCCACAGCTCCGGGCTCCCCCGGGTCCTAAACCCCGCCCACACGTTGTTGTCCAGCCCCACTGACCTCCTCTGGCAGCTTGTTCCATTTCCCCACGACCTTCTGTGTGAAAATATTGTTCCTCAGGTTCCGATTAAATCTTGCACCTCTCACCACAAACCTGTGTCCTCTAGTTCTCGACTCCACTACTCCGGGTAAAAGACTGTGCATTCACCCTATCCATTCACCTCTTGATCCCATGAACTTCAGCCTCCAGCGCTCCAATTAATTACTGCAGGGCGTCAGCAGTTTCAGCGAATGGGAATGCGTTTTGAACCAGGAAGTGGAGGTTAAAATGGCTGCGAAAGACCCGGTCGAGAGTTTAACCGAGGAGGCAGTTTGTCCCATCTGCCTGGATTTCTTCACCGATCCGGTATCACTGGAGTGTGGGCACAACTTCTGCCGCTCCTGTATCACACAGAGTTGGGACAGGGAGGGGAGAAACTCCTGCCCGGAATGTAGAGAGGAGTTTACAGACCGCACCCTCAGGGTGAGTCGGGCCTTGGCGAGACTGTCTGAGAAAGCTCGAACACTGAGCCTGAATCGGACAGAGAAGGAAAGTAAACTTCAGTGCGAGGAACATCAGGAAGAACTGAAGCTGTTTTGTGAAACTGACAAGAAGCTGATCTGTGTGATTTGTGCAGGTGGGCGGGAACACAAGATCACCGCTTCATGCCGGTTAAAGAAGCTGTTGAAACCTACAAGGTAAAAGCAAACCGATTTTGATCGCATCATTGTTTAATTCCATCTTTATAATCTAACACTTTTATTCTCTGATTTTCAATCACAATCCCAGGATCAGGCGAAATCTTCCATCCAGTCTCTCACAAAAAAGAAATCAGAGATCCAGCGAATGGAGCAGCAACAGAAACAGAAGATTTCTGGAGTTCTGGTGAGGCTTTTAAGTTTCGATTTCCTGATCTTGTGTAGATTTGATCCCTGTGATGCGTGTAATAATAGGGCAGCGCAGTGACACAAGTAGTGCTGCTGTCTCCTAGTTCTGGTGAGCGGGTTCGATCCTGACCTCGGGTGCTGCCCGTGTGGTTCACGCCTTCTCCCTGTGACCGCGTCGGATTCCTTCCACGTCCCCAATACACGCTGGTTCAATGGTCAATCGGTGACTGTTATAATCCCTGGGAAAGTGGGTGGTGGACGGATAAATGGGAATCAATGGGCACGTGAACAGGAATAGGCAGCAGGGAATTGTATTGGGGGTAGAGGATTGATGGGTTATAACATTACCCTCACGACATTTCAGAAGCATTTAGACCAGGGGTGGGGAACCTGCGGCCATTAAGTGCGGCTTTTTGAATGAATCCAAATTTTGTAGAACAAATCCATTTATTTTTATTAATATGTTTTTGTTTGTCTTTTATTAATTTTATTTTAATCTTAAAATGAACGTATTTAAAATACCAAAGAGTAAAAGAAGATTCAACTAAATAATCCTCCCCGACTGACGGCCACAATTAAAACATTAGTAAGTCATGAGGGCTATTTTAACAGCTGTTATGCTCATGATTTAGTTCTAACGCGACTCTAGAATGTACGTTAACCTCACTGCCTAACTGGTGCCACCACCGCCTGAGGCTGGTTGACCAGAGGGAAAATGTCTGGGAGAGTTCGCTGGCCATCCAGTCTACAGTATTATCAACTTTTGATAAATGGTACACGTGCCTTTACATTTGAAGTTGAATTTGGGAATAGTTAAACAACGTTATTGTTCGACTGTATTTTTTTTAAATTCTGTCTGATTAACAGCCCATCATGTAAAAAAAAAACCAAGAGAACGCTGAGGGAAGAAAAAAAAAGTTTTTAATGAGGATTGTGAACTGAAATTTTATCAAAGCAAGAATTTCATTGTCCTATCAGGGACACATCACAATAAGTGTTTAAGAGGAACTGCAGATGCTGGAAAATCGAAGGTACACAAAAATGCTGGAGAAACTCAGCGGGTGCAGCAGCATCTATGGAGCGAAGCTGCACCCGCTGAGTTTCTCCAGCATTTTTGTGTACCTACACATGACAATAAACTCACTTGACTTGACTTGACTTCTTCCTGCTCAAGTTAAGATGATTTGCTTGCTTTGTGATACTGTAATATCAACATTGAAGAAATCCAATGCTCATCAGCATTATGCCACTCCTAAGGACCACAAATATTTCAACTTAGAGAGTGAGGTGCGAAAGGTTGCATTGCAGAAATTAAAAGATGAAAAGCAAAGGCAGTTATTTCAAGCAGCGGCAAGACCCGGAAATAAATAATGCTACTGAAGCGACTTGTATACTGGGGAGGGGGGGGGGGGGGGGAAGCCATTTTATGAAATGTAAAACTGTTAAAGAATGCATTGTCGAAGTTGTAGGATGCGTAGACCCCGATAAGGTTTCACAGTGCAAAACAACTGCCTCTTTCAAGGAGAACTATCATTGATCAGCAGCATGAATTAGGCCTCAACGTCACAGAACAACTTCACGCAATACTCCAAAAGGAAAATATATATTAATCAATCGCTTTGGATGAATCAACTGATACTACTGACTCGGCGCAGGTTTTATACTTCATTCGGGCCATAACAGAAGATTTTCTTTGCTACGAAGAGTTAGTCGCTTTGGGCACTCTTACAGGTAGAACACGAGGAATAGATTTCTTCAACAACTTTCAAGATAAATGTCGTGAAGTTGGACTGGATTTGGTTAATTTAGTGAGTGTATGTACAGACCTTCCATGACAGGAAAACGTGAAGGGTTTATTACACAGATAAAAAAGGTATTATCAGATCCAGATGCTCTAATTTCATTTCATTGTATCTTGCATCAGCAAAATCTCTGTGCTAAATCTACTATTTTAAGTGACACTTTGCAACAAGTTATAAGTATTGTTAACTATATTCGTGCAAATGCAACACGGCATCGTCAGTTTCGTAATATGCTAAAGTTGGACGATGAGGCATTCACTGTGGATTTACCGTATCATTGTAAAGTGCATTCGCTATCGCAGGGACAGGTGTTAGCAACATTTTTATCTTTGCGAGAACAGGTAGTTAAATTTCATGAAGAACAGAATCAGCAATGTGAATTATTGAAAGAAGATTTCTATAGAAATACCGCATTTCCCTGTGATATCATGTCAAAGCAAAATGATTTGAATGTTTCTTTGCAAGGTAAAACTATGTCTATATATGATATGTGGCAAAAAAAATCCAAGCATTTTGAAAAAAGCTATATTTTTTCAAAACTCTTCTTCAAAATGAAATTTCGGATAAACATTTTCCCCAGTTAGTGAAGGTCATCGATGAGCAGGAGGTTTCATGCAAATTATTTGAAGAATACGCAGCTGTTATAAACGTATTAATTAAAGAATACAATGAAAGGTTCACTGACTTTGAGAATCATGACATCACACTCAAATTAGCATTTCAACCTTACTGTTGATGTCTCCGTTATGATACCGTTGTGGCTATAGGGATCAGGGAGTATGGAGAGAAGGCAGGTATAGGATACTGAGTTGGATGATCAGCCATGATCATATTGAATGGCGGTGCAGGCTCGAAGGGCCGAATGGCCTACTCCTGCACCTAATTTCTATGTTTCTATGTCTCCAAGGCTCCTAAAGAACTATATATGGAATTGATTGAGCTCTCAGAAGATGACATTTTAAAGTCATTTTTTAACGCTAAGAAATATCCGATTGAAACATGGAAAAATGCAATAGAATACCCCAACATGCACAAAAAATGCTTTCTTGCTTTTCAACCACTTATTTCTGCGAATCTACATTCTCCTACCTAATACAAACCAAGACACCCTTAAGGTCACAAATGACGGATCTAGAAGATCAGCTGAAACTGCGTACCTCCATGTTGCAACCAAATATTCAATGCTTTCCCAAAAAAAGCAGTTATAACAAAGTCATTAAAAGTTTAGTTAACTTTAGAATTCACAAATTGTTTTCATTTTCTTGAAGTTAGTACATAGTAGTTAGATTTTTACAAAACAATGTACATTTTGAAATATATCTAATTGAAGTTTCTTGGATGCGGCCTTATTAGATTACAGCTAACTTAATGTGGCATTCCAACATGAAAAGGTTCCCCAACCCTGATTTAGACAAACTGTCTAAATGCTTTGAAAGTCTGAAGAAGGGTCTCGACCTGAAACGTAGCCTATTCCTTCTCTCAATAGATGCTGCCTCACCCGCTGAGTTCCTCCAGCATTTTTGTCTACCTTAGACAAACTATTGAATTGCCAAAGCAAATAAAAATTGCACAAGCCAAATGTCACCGTTAAAGTCGTGAGGAAACACAATAAATATTGTTCTTCACCTCTTATTTCACAGGAACAATCACACAACCTTCAGTCCAAGATCACATCCCAGTATGCTGAACTGCACCAGATTCTCACTGAGAAAGAGCAGCGCACACTGGCAGATATCCGGGAGGAAGAGAAGAAGATTCTGAATACAATGGAGAAAAATCTTGGAAAGATTCAAGAGAATTTAAATTCCATTCAGGAGGAACTCTTAAAGTTGCAGCAACAGATGGATCAAAAAGACAGTGTGGTGTTTCTGAAGGTGAGGGGTTACACTACAGTTTGGTGAAGTGAAAGTGCAGTCACAAAATGGTGGGTGACATTTCAGAAATAAATGCTGCATTTACCAGTAATTCGGAACTGAGTAAATGTTCCCTCTGTTCCAGCTGTTGTTGTTCAGAAACTAATTGGCCTCCCGCTGAATCTATGGGATCTCAGGACTGTCTGGCCGGAATGTAGAGAGGTGTTTATATTATGTGGAGTTTAGAACAATGACAGGTGATCCTATATCTGATCCCAAGGACCACGAATGGACAGAGGGCAGTGAATATCTGGGATTCTCCAACCAAGAGACTCTGAGAGGTTTTACATGTTAGACATATTTTAAACCAGAGGAGAATACATTTTAAAAAAATCGGGGAATTGTAATCGATGGAAATGAGGCAAAGAGGAGGAGTTGAGTCCTGGGCTAGATCAGCCATAACCACATTGTGGGGATTAACATTGAAATCTAGAACATGGCGCACACATCAGATTGATCATCTGTATCCGGTTCCCATCAGCAGTGGGTGGTCACCTTGGGGGAATTTGCTCTCTGTTTGTTTTGTCCACCTTGTTTCACCATAGAATGACATCCCATTCTACATCATAGACAGGCCATTTGGCCCATCCTATCCAGTCATGTTTTCTGCTCCACTCATCATCCCTCCTATCTACTCTCCACACCCGGTAACAATATCCTGAATTCCAGGAGCCCTAATGTGTTTATCCCGCTTGCATTTAAATGTATCTCTGCTGTTGGCTTCAGTCCCTCCGGTGCAGTGAGGTCCATGTTCTCATGACAATATTCCTTTTGATATTTATTGAAGACCACGTTACATTTCAGCTTCGATTATTATTCTCCCCTTCGATTTGAGATATTATTTCATCCCCACCCATTTAAATCTGCCGATAATATTAAATTCACTCTCATCATTCCTGACATCTTCTCCAGATGAAATCCCACGACCTGCCCAGTCTTTTCATTAAGTTCCATCCTCTCAGTTATGCCGAGGGTTGTAGAAAGTATCAGAGGGTTGTAAACATTTGGTGAAATTCCCGCTGTCGGGATGAGGACCGTCCATCTCAGTCAATTGAGATTTGTGTTTTATTTCTTTCAGGGGGAAGCTGGTCGCAAGCGAAGGTAGGACATTGTCTTGATGGAAACATTGTAAGTTTTTGTGGAACAACTCAAAACATTTCTAATGCTCAGTTTATAACCAGCTGTTTAATATTTGCAGGGTTAGTGATGAAGCCAAACCACTGTCGGTGGTAGATGAAGCCTTGCCGATTGAAAAGTTTCATTGCCCTGTTTCGTTCAACACGGCATTCAAAGAAACATCTGATGACCTCAAGTCCTACCCTGCACTACAGTTTGGTGAAGTGAAAGTGTACAGTCAGAAAACGGTGGGTGACATTTCAGAAATAAATGATGCATTTACCAGTAATTTGGAACTGAGTAAATGTTCCCTCTGTTCCAGCTGTTGTTGTTCAGAAACTAATTGGCCTCCCGCTGAATCTATGGGATCTCAGAATTGTCTGGCTGGAATGTAGAGAGGTGTTTGTATTCTGTGGAGTTTAGAACAACGACGGGTCCTTGGTTCTTGGTTTCTTGGTCCTCCAAAATATTCCAACTGGAATTTAAACTGGAGGTGGTGAAGGGAGGGATTAAGCCAGAAAGGGTTATTGGGAAGAAAGAGCTACTTTAAATGTAGTTGCATCTGGTTGGGTAACTATAGTAGGGTGGAGCTTATTCCATGCTTTAATTGTGCGGGGTGATCCTATATCTGATCCCAAGGACCACGAATGGACAGAGGGCAGTGACTATCTGGGATTCTCCAACCAAGAGACTGAGGTTTAACATGTTAGACGTATTTAAACCAGAGGAAGATACATTTTTGAACATTCGGGGAATTGAAATCGAAATGAATGGTGCAAAGAGGAGGAGTTGAGTCCTGGGCTAGATCAGCCATGTCCACATAGTGGGGATTAACATTGAAATCTAGAACATGGCGCACACATCAGATTGATCATCTATATCCGGTTCCCATCAGCAGTGGGTGGTCACCTTGGGGGAATTTGCTCTGTTTTGTCCATCTTGTTTCACCATAGAATGACATCCCATTCTACATCATTGACAGGCCATTTGGCCCATCCTATCCAGTCAAGTTTTCTGCTCCACTCATCATCCCTCCTATCTACTCGCTACACCCGGTAACAATACCCCAAATTCCAGGAGCCCTAATGTGTTTATCCCACTTGCATTTAAATTGATCTCTGCTGTTGGCTTCAGTCCCTTCAATGCAAGTGAGGTCCATGTTCTCATGACTGCATTCCTTTCGGTATTTATTGAAGACCAGTTACATTTCAGATTTGATTATTAGTCTCCTTTTCGATTTGAGATATTATTTCATCCCCACCTATTTAAATCCACCGATAATATTAAATTCTGTCTCGTCATTCCTGACATCTTCTCCAGATGAAATCCCACGACCTGCCCAGTCTTTTCATTAAGTTCCATCCTCTCAGTTATGACGTCATTCTCATGAACATTCCTTGTGCTTTCCCCCATCGTTCTACATCTCTGCTGCAATATCCGCTTTCTCTCTGCATGACAGTGGTGATAAGAGTTGGGAAATGGGAATTATCAGAGGGTTGTAGAAATTTGGTGAAATTCCCGCTGTCGGGATGAAGACGGTCCATCTCAATCAATTGAGATTTGTGTTTTATTTCTTTCAGGAGAAAGCTGGTCGCAAGCAAAGGTAGGACATTGCCTTGATGGAAACATTGTAAGTTTTGGTGGAATTGCTCAAATCTTTTCTAATGCTCAGTTTATAACCAACTGTTCAATATTTCCAGGGTTCGTAATAAAGCCAAACCACTGTCAATGGTGGATAAAGTCTTACCGATTGAAAAGTTTCATTGCCCTGTTTCGTTCAACACGACACTCAAAGAAATACCTGATGACTTCAAGCGAGGTAAAGCTTATACCTTTTCCATTATTCTTGTTTCTGGCATCTAAACCGTACACCTGACACCTTATCATTCCCCAGCCCCACACAGCCCGGTTTTACCTTCTCCCCAAAATCCATAAACACAACTGCCCTGGCAGACCCATTGTTTCTGCCTCCTCCTGTCCCACTGAAATGATTTCCACGTACCTCGACTCCATCCTATTCCCCCCGGTCCAATCTGTACCGAGCTATGTACAAGATACCTCACATGCCATACGTCACTTTAATGACTTCCACATTCAGAGCCCCCACCCCATCATCTTTACAATGGACGTTCAGTCACTCTACACCTCCATCTCCCACCATGAAGGACTTAAAGCCCTCTCCGTTTCTTCCTCGACCGCAGAACCATCCAATTTCCCTCTACTAACACTACTCCGCCCAGCGGAACTGGTTCTCACTCTTAATAACTTCTCCTTGGAATCCTCCAAGGCCCTATCCCCGAACTCTATCTCTATTACACTGATGACTATATCGGTGCTACCTCCTGCACCCATGCAGAACTCATGGACTTCATCAACTTCACCACCAATTTCCATCCTGCATTCAAATTTACTTGGACCATCACCGACAGCTCCCTCCCCTTTCTTGATCTCACAGTCTCCATCACTGGAAATAGACTATCGCTAGACGTCTATTACAAATGGGGGTTCTCCTCTCCCATCATAGATGAGGCCCACACTCTTGTCTCCTCGGTACCCTGCAGCTCTGCCCTTGCTCCCCCTCCCCCTAGTCACAACATAGACAGAGTCCCCCTTGTCCTTACCTTTCACCCGATCAGCCGCCGCATACAACACATAATCATCCAAAATTTCCGCCACCTCCAATGGGATCCCACCACTAGCCACATCTTCCCATCGCCATCCCTTTCTACCTTCCACAGAGACCGTTCCCTCCACAACTCCTTGGTTAACTCATCCCTTCCCACCTAAACCACCCTCTCCCCAGGTACGTTCCCCTGCAACCGCAGAAGATGCAACACCGGTCCCTATAACTCCTCCCTTGACTGTCCAGGAACCCCAACAGTCCTTTCAGGTTAGGCAGAGGTTCACTTGTACCTCCTCCAATCTCATCTACTGTATCCATTATTCAAGGTGTGGACTCTTATACATTGATGAGACCAAACGCAGACTAACCCGATCGTTTCGCTGAACACCAATTTATTTTTAAACCTCTATCAAGTCCCCCCTTAACCTTCTGCGCTCCAAAGAATCAAGTCCTAACTTGTTCAACCTTTCTCTGTAACTTAGTTGCTGAAACCCAGGCGACATTCTAGTAAATCTCCTCTGTACTCTCTCTATTTTGTTGACATCCTTCCTATAATTAGGCGACCAAAATTGTACACCATACTCCAGAATTGGCCTTACCAATGCCTTGTACAATTTTAACATTACATCCCAACTTCTATACTCAATGCTCTGATTTATAAAGGCCAGCACACCAAAAGCTTTCTTTACCACCCTATCTGCATGACATTCCACTTTCAGGGAACTGTGCACAGTTATTCCCAGGTCACTCTGTTCACCTACATTCTTCAATTCCCTACTATTTGGTGTACAATTTTGGTCGCCTAATTATAGGAAGGATGTCAACAAAATAGAGAGAGTACAGAGGAGATTTACAAGAATGTTGCCTGGGTTTCAGCAACTAAGTTACAGAGAAAGGTTGAACAAGTTAGGGCTTTATTCTTTGGAGCGCAGAAGGTTAAGGGGGGACTTGATAGAGGTTTTTAACATGATGAGAGGGATAGACAGAGTTGACGTGGAAAAGCTTTTCCCACTGAGAGTAGGGAAGATTCAAACAAGGGGACATGACATGAGAATTAAGGGACTGAAGTTTAGGGGTAACATTAGGGGGAACTTCTTTACTCAGAGAGTGGTAGCTGTGTGGAATGAGCTTCCAGTGAAGGTGGTGGAGGCAGGTTCGTTTTTATCATTTAAAAATAAATTGGATAGTTATATGGATGGGAAGGGAATGGAGGGTTACGGTCTGAGCGCAGGTATATGGGACTAGGGGAGATTATGTGTTCGGCACGGACTAGAAGGGTCGAGATTGCCTGTTTCCGTGCTGTAATTGTTATATGGTTATATGGTTATTTACCATGTACGTCCTATTTTGATTTGTCCTGCCAGGATGTAGCACCTCACACTTATCAGCATTAAACTCCATCTGCCATCTTTCAGCCCACTCTTCCAACTGGCATAAATCTCTCTGTAGACTTTGAAACTCTACTTCATTACCCACAACCCCACCTATCTTAGTATCATCTGCATACTTACTAATCCAATTTACCACACCATCATCCAGATCATTGATGTACATGACAAACAACAGTGGACCCAACACAGATCCCTGTGGCACCCCACTCGTCACTGGCCTCCAACCTGACAAACAACCATCGACCATTACTCTCTGGCATCTCCCATTCAGCCACTGTTGAATCCATCTTGCTACTCCACCATTAATACCCAACCATTGAACCTTCTTAACCAACCTTCCATGAGGAACCTTGTCAAAGGCCTTACTGAAGTCCATATACACAACATCCACTGCTTTACCCTCATCAATTTCCCGAGTAACATCTTCAAAAAATTCAAGAAGATTAGTCAAACATGACCTTCCAGGCGCAAATCCATGTTGACTGTTCCTAATCAGACCCTGTTTATCCAGATGCTTATATATATTATCTCTAAGTATTTTTTCCATTAATTTGCCCACCACTGACGTCAAACTAACAGGTCTATATTGCTAGGTTTACTCTTAGGCCCCTTTTTAAACAATGGAACAACATGCGCAGTACGCCATTCCTCTGGCACTATTCCCGTTTCTAATGACATTTGAAATATTTCTGCCATAGCCCCTGCTATTTCTACACTAACTTCCCTCAATGTCCTAGGGAATATCCTGTCCGGACCTGGAGATTATCCACTTTTATATTTCTCAAAAGTGTCAGTACTTCCTCTTCTTTGATCCTCATAGTTTCCATAGCTACTCTACTTGTTTCCCTTACCTCACATAATTCAATATCCTTCTCCTTGGTGAATACCGAAGAAAAGAAACTGTTTAATATCTCCCCCATCTCTTTTGGCTCTGCAGATAGTTGTCCACTCTGACTCTCTAATGGACCAATTTTATCCCTCGTTATCCTTTTGCTATTAATATATAGGTAGAAACCCTTCGGATTTACTTTTACCTTACTTGCCAAAGCAAACATATCTTCTTTTAGCTTTTCTAATTTCTTTCTTAAGATTCTTTTTACATGTTTTATACTCCTCAAGCACCGCATTTAATCCATGCTGCCTATAATTATTGTAGATCTCCCTCTTTTTCCGAACCAAGTGTCCAATTTCCCTTGAAAACCATGGCTCTTTACAATTTTTACTTTAATTCTCCTTCCTATTCCCACACAGACCTTTCTGTCATAGCTCTCCTCCATTGTCAGAGTGAGGTTAAACGCAAATCGGAGGAACAGCATTTCATATTTGGCTTTGGCAGCTTACAGCCCAGTGGTATGAAATGTTGATTTCTCTAACTTCAGGTAGCCCGGGCATTCCCTCTCTCTCTCTATCCGTCCCCCACCCAAGTCGCACTAGTTTCTAATTTTCACCAAACAAACAGCTAACAATGGCCTGTTTCCGATATCATCGTTATATTTTACATATCTTCCATTCATTGTTCTTTATCTCTTTACATCATCGCCTATATATGGGTTCTAAGAGTAAACCTAGCAATTATAGACCTGTTAGTTTGACTTCAGTGGTGGGCAAATTAATGGAAAAGATACTTAGAGACAATATATATAAGCATCTAGATAAACAGGGTCTGATTAGGAACAGTCAACATGGATTTGTGCCTGGAAGGTCATGTTTGACTAATCTTCTTGAATTTTTTGAAGAGGTTACTAGGGAAATTGACGAGGGTAAAGCAGTGGATGTTGTCTATATGGACTTTAGTAAGGCCTTTGACAAGGTTCCTCATGGAAGGTTGGTTAAGAAGGTTCAACTGTTGGGTATAAATGCAGGAATAGCAAGATGGATTCAACAGTGGCTGAATGGGAGAAGCCAGAGGGTAATGGTGGATGGCTGTTTATCGGGTTGGAGGCAGGTGACTAGTGGGGTGCCTCAGGGATCTGTGTTGGGTCCTTTGTTATTTGTCATGTACATCAATGATCTGGATGAAGGTGTGGTAAATTGGATTAGTAAGTATGCAGATGATACCAAGATAGGGGGTGTTGTGGATAATGAAGATGATTTCCAAAGTCTACAGAGTGATTTAGGCCATTTGGAAAAATGGGCTGAAAGATGACAGATGGAGTTTAATGCTGATAAATGTGAGGTGCTACACCTTGGCAGGACAAATCAAAATAGGACGTACATGGTAAATGGTAGGGAATTGAAGAATACAGTTGAACAGAGGGATCTGGGTATAACCGTGCATAGTTCCTTGAAGGTGGAATCTGATATAGATAGGGTGGTAAAGAAAGCTTTTGGTATGCTAGCCTTTATAAATCAGAGCATTGAGTATAGAAGCTGGGATGTAATGTTAAAATTGTACAAGGCATTGGTGAGACCAAATCTGGAGTATGGGGTACAAGTTTGGTCGCCAAATTATAGGAAGGATGTCAACAAAATAGAGAGAGTACAGAGGAGATTTACTAGAATGTTGCCTGGGTTTCAACAACTAAGTTACAGAGATAGGTTGAATAAGTTAGGTCTTTATTCTCTGGAGCGCAGAAGGTTAAGGGGGGACCTGATAGAGGTCTTTAAAATGATGAGAGGGATAGACAGTGTGGATGTGGACAAGCTTTTCCCTTTGAGAATAGGGAAGATTCAAACAAGAGGACATGACTTCAGAATTAAGGGACAGAAGTTTAGGGGTAATATGAGGGGGAACTTCTTTACGCAGAGAGTAGTGGCGGTGTGGAATGAGCTCCCAGTGGAAGTGGTGGAGGCAGGTTCATTGGTAGCATTTAAAAATAAATTGGATAGGCATATGGATGAGAAGGGAATGGAGGGTTATGGTACGAGTGCAGGCAGTTGGGACTAAGGGGAAAAAAATTTGTTCGGCATGGACTTGTAGGGCCGAGATGGCCTGTTTCCGTGCTGTAATTGTTATATGGTTATATGGTTATATCTCTTGTTTCCCTTATCCATAACCAGTCTGAAGAAGGGTCTCGAATTGAAACGTTACTCATTCCTTCTCTCCAGAGATGCTGACTGTCCCGCAGAGTTTCTCCAGCTCTTTGAGTCTATCTTGAGTTTAAACCAGCATCTGCAGTTCATTCCTATACATCTTTAAGCAAAACATAGATGCAAAGATTAATTCTATTGTGGACTGAAGGGAAATTGGAGATTTGATCTACCACTAAACTCATCAGCTGGGAAGCATCATAAAGTCAGAGGTTTAGACTCTCCTGCCTTGGATAAAATACTGCTCCTATTCACCTGATTTGTGCACATTATATACATCTTATAAACATTTTTTAAAGCATTCTGATGGGTTCCAAAGAAAAATGACCCTGCCTGTCCAACGCTTCCTTCTAACCCAGCCCTTCAGACCTGATGAAATTATTGTAAATCCTTTTGCACCCTCTCTAATTTGCTAACAACCTTATTGTGTCAAATGCTATATTTAATATCCTGACCTATGAAAGCATGAGTGACAAACACATTCTTCACCACCCTGCCTGTCTCTGTTGCATCTTCCATGGCACTGTGTACCTGCAGCCCACGATCTCTCAGTTCTATAAAGTTCCCCGTTTACTGTGCATGTTCTGCCCTGGTTTGTCTCAGAAAAGTGCATCACCTCACCTTCACATGAATAAATCCCACCTGCTGTTCCTGAGGCCATTGGTCCAGTTCACAGGGATCCCATTTACTTTCAGATAACCTTCTTCACTCTCCACAATGTCACCAATTTTAGTTCCATCTGCAAACTGACTAACGGTGCAACCTACATACACACCCAATGTGTATATAAATAAGGAACAACAATGGACTCTGTGAAACACAACCCTCTACCAACATCCTCTGTCTGCGACCTTCAGGTAAATGTTGTATTCCATCGGCTAGTTCACCCCGGATTCCATGAGATCCAACCTTCCAGAGCGGCCTCTCATGCGGTGTGTAGAAGTTGCATCTCCCAGAGGGCAGTGAATATCTGGGATGTTGTGCCCAAGGTGGTGGTGAAAAGCTGAGTTATTGGATATCTGCAACTTGGCTACAAATAAATATTTGATAGATTGAATATTTAAGATTATGGGGAACTCACACAGAAGAGGAATTGGTGGCAGCTTAGATCCGCCATGATCACATTGAATGGAGGGGCAAGCCTGAGGAGCGGATTCTAATCCTGCTCCTGTTTTCTTGTGTTCCTATGCTCCTGTGTACCGATAAATTGACAGACTTGACACAGAGGAAATGCAGCAAAGATTAACAATACTTGTTCCTGGGACAATGAGTTTGCTGTGCGGGGTGAGATTGTGTAGACTAGGCCTGTGTATTCGAGAGTTCGGGTGTATTGGAGGAGATCTCAGTGAAACACAAAGTTCTTACAGGGCTCAGTGGGCTGGATGCGGGGAGGATGTTTCCCCTGTCTGTGGGGTGTGGAGAATGGGCACCCTCTCAGAATGTGGGCTGCAACATGTAGGACAGAGATAAGGAGACATTACTGCACGCAGAGACTGGGGAACCTTTGGAATTCCCTGCACAGGTGGCTGTGGAGACTCAGTCATTCAGTGCTCTTGGAGCTGAGGGCCATGGTTGTACATTACAGCATCAGGCCCTTTGGCCCATCATGTCCATGTCCAACTATTTCCCAGCTTTACTAATCGATTTGCCCAGATTACATTGGTATTCTTCTCACCTCACCTAGATAAGTGCCTCAAATATAATGATTAGATCTCACCACCGCCTCCTCTGTAGCATGTTGCAGATATCACCCACTCTCTGTGTAAAGAAAACTTCCTACTCAGATCCACTTTAAAATTCCTTGCTCTCAAGATAAACCTGTACTCTCTTGATCTGATATCCCTGCTGCAGCACCGATCTCTGCTGCACTCCACCAGTCACAGACCTCCAAGCAGAAAACTCATCCTTCTACCTCCAACCACCAAGCCAATTGTGGATCCATTTCACCAGCTCGCCTTGGATCCCACCTGCCTTCACTTTCTGGACCAGCCTTACATGTGCAACATTGTCAAGTCCCTCAGTGAAGTTCATATATTGGTTCACAATGAGATCAGTGTGTTCTTAGTTGTACACACCCATCAAATCCACCCGTGAATCCCCTCTCTTTCAGCGACCCTACATCCACAAGTCTCCACCCATTCTGTCCAACACCCGGTCATTCAACCTCTGCTTCCTCCCATGGTCCAAGCCACCCCTCCCTCTCTCTCACCCTCCACCCAAAGAAACAGGGGCAGGTCCTCTGGCCCCTCATGTCTCCCCCTCCCATTCACTATGATCATGGTGACTCCACCCCACACACCTCTACCTCCTCTTTAACAACCTCAAACTACCACTCACCTCAATATCCTCTTGCTCCGATCTGCCTCCATATGTGAATAGCCCGCTTCATTCCTCCATCCCCACCGCAATCTCGCAATCCTCCTCACTCTCCGCACTCGTCCTCCCCGTCCACCCTCCCCCACCTCACGAAATTCCCCTCTCCATCCCTTGATTAAATCTGTGGTAGAGATGTGTGTTGTCCACCCGATGTGGTTGGGGTGAAACCCCGGGCAAGGTTCCAGTTGTCCGCCCGCCTGTGCCTGAGGCCGAGCGGCCTCTCCCCCGGTCCCGGGGCCGCGCTGCCCGAGTCTCCCCCCGACCCCCGGGGACTCTCTGATTCTCTGCTTCTCCCCCCAGTCTCCGTCACCCTGGATGTGGAAACAGCGAGTCCGTGGCTCGAGGTGTCTGAGGATCGGAAGAGGGTGAGATGGACCGGGACCTGGAGGAGTCTCCCTGACACCGGGAAGAGGTTTACAGTCTGGCCGTGTGTGCTGGGATCGGAGGGATTCACATCGGGGAGACATTACTGGGAGGTGGAGGTGGCGGGGAGTCGGGGCTGGAGTCTGGGAGTCGCCGCAGAGTCTGTGGAGAGGAAGAGAGGGGTCGACATGACCCCGGAGACTGGAGTCTGGAGCATCAGACGGTGGGGTGACGAGTTTGTTGCATTCACCTCCCCTCCATCCCCTCTCCCCGCCCGTCCCATCCCCGGGAGGGTGGGAGTTTATCTCAGTTACGAGTCCGGGACAGTTTCATTTTACGACGCGGACACCAAGTCCCATCTCCACACCTTCACTGGGAATAAATTCACGGAGAAACTTTATCCTTTCTTCTGGACTTGGGATGAAAACTGGCTGAGAATCTGCTCCGGTTCCGCTCCGGGTGTGTAAAATAAAATGTAAATGTGGGAGTTGAAATAAACAGCAACTGAAATCAGATCTGTCTGTCTCTGTCTGTCTGTCTGTCTGTCTGTCTGTCTGTCTGTCTGTCTGTCTGTCTGTCTGTCGATCCGTTCATTTTAACGCATTAACCGCGTCCGGCAACGGAACAGAAATTACTTTTGTGAAAATATAAAGATTGAAACAATCTCCCTTCCCGCGGGTTCAGCAGCAGCCGCGGGCGGTGGGTCCTGAGCTCCGGGCTCCCCCGGGTCATAAACTCCCCCCGAGTCACAACACGACACAAGCGGTGTTGGTGCGGACTTCAACAGCGGCGTAAAGGCGAGTTTGGGGATAGGTGGAGATAGAAGGGCGGAATAACATCGGAAGTGGTCAAGATCTTACTTTTGATATAGATTTAAACTAAAATGTATTTACAAATAAGATCCGACATAATATTTATAGCGGATAGATGGATAGAGGTGTTTTAGAAATTGGTATATATGAGGGAGATTGAATTGAGTTACGCGAAGTGCGTGTAGAATGGTGTTAGTGTGCGGAGATTGTTGGTCGGCGTAGACTTGGTGGACCGAGGGGCTCGTTTCCACTCTGTGTCGTCAAATTAAACAAATTGCGAGCAATTTCGCAAAGTGCAAAGTGAGTAACTCAGCTGGTTTCCCCCAAGAATGATACCCAAAGCGTTGAGTTACTCCAGCACTTTGTATCCACAAGTACATCCACTTCCTCCCGAATGAGGAAGTTCAAACAGGCTGCCACCTGGCGTCACCTCGTCCGTTACTCAATTCTCCAACACATTGCACAACACCGGATCATGCAAACTATTCCGAGAATCATTTCACCCCATAATTTGCTGGAGCTACTATAGAAAACATAGAAAACATAGAAAAATAGGTGCAGGAGTAGGCCATTCGGCCCTTCAAGCCTGCACTGCCATTCAATATGATCATGGCTGATCATCCATCTCAGTATCCCATCCCTGCCTTCTCTCCATATCCCCTGATCCCTTTAGCCACAAGGGCCATATCTAACTCCCGAATGACAGACGTCTGGACTGACATCTTCAACCTGTCACTTGCCCAAGCAGTTGTCCCCACTTGCCTTAAAACCACCTCCATCGTGCCGGTGCCAAAACACTCCACTGCGGCAAGCCTCAACGACTTCCGCCCAGTTGCACTTACCCCCATCATCACCAAGTGCTTCGAGAGGCTGGTCCTGGCACACCTCAAAAGCTGCCTACCCCCCACACTGGATCCCTATCAGTTTGCCTACCGCAAGAACAGGAGTACGGAGGATGCCATCTCAACGGCACTTCACTCCGCCCTCTCCCACCTCGACAACAGAGACACTTACGTAAGAATGCTGTTCATCGATTACAGCTCAGCATTCAACACCATTATACCATCAAAACTGATCACCAAACTCGGTAACCTGGGCATCGACCCCTCCCCCTGCAACTGGATACTGGACTTTCTAACCAACAGACCCCAGTCTGTGAGGTTAGACAAGCCCACCTCTTCAACCCTCACCCTGAACACCCGGCTGTGTGCTGAGCCCCCTACTCTACTCCCTCTTCACCTATGACTGCACACCTGTACATGGTACTACACACCATCATCAAGTATGCAGATGATACAACGGTGATTGGCCTCATCAGCAACAACGATGAGACGGTCCACAGGGAGGAGGTCCAGCACTTAGCAGCATGGTGCGCTGACAACAACCTGGCCCTTAACTCCAAGAAGACCAAGGAGCTCATTGTAGACTTCAGGAAGTCCAGAGGCGGCACGCACACCCCCATCACATTAACGGGACGGAGGTGGAACGTGTTTCCAGCTTCAGGTTCCTGGGAGTCAATATCTCCGATGACCTCTCTTGGACCCACAATACCTCTACTCTGATCAAGAAGGCTCATCAGCGTCTCTTCTTCCTGAAGAGACTGAAGAAGGTCCATCTGTCTCCTCAGATCCTGGTGAACTTCTACCGCTGCACCATCAAGAGCATCCTTACCAACTGCATCACAGTATGGTATGGCAACTGTTCTGCCTCCGACCAGAAGGCACTGCAGAGGTGGTGAAAATTGCCCAACGCATCACCGGTTCCTCGCTCCCCTCTATTGAGTCTGTCCAAAGCAAGCGCTGTCTGCGGAGGGCGCTCAGCATCGCCAAGGACTGCTCTCACCCCAACCATGGACTGTTTACCCTCCTACCATCCCGGAGGCGCTACAGGTCTCTCCGTTGCCGGACCAGCAGGTCCAGGAACAGCTTCTTCCCGGTGGCTGTCACTCTACTCAACAACGTACCTCGGTGACTGCCAACCCCCCCCCCCCCGGACACTCCTCACACAGGAAAAACACTATGTCTGTATAAATGCTAATGTAAATATTTATTCAAATCATATGCTATGTCGCTCTTCCAGGGAGATGCTGAATGCATTTCGTTGTCTCTGTACTGTACACTGACAATGACAATTAAAGTTGAATCTGAATCTGAATCTGAATCTGACTCCCTCTTAAATATAGACAATGAACTGTGGCCTCAACTACCTTCTGTGGCAGAGAAATCCACAGATTCATCACTCTCTCTGTGTAAAACATGATTTTCTCATCTCGGTCCTAAAAGACTTCCCTCTTATCCTTAAACTGTGACCCCTAGTTCTGGACTTCCCCAACATCGGGAATAATCTGCCTGCATCTAGCCTGTCCAACCCCTTAAGAATTTTGTAAGTTTCTATAAGATCCCCCCTCAATCTTCTAAATTCTAGCGAGTACAAGCCGAGTCTATCCAGTCTTTCTTCATATGAAAGTCCTGCCATCCCAGGAATCAGTCTGGTGAACCTTCTCTGTACTCCCTCTATGGCAAGAATGCCTTTCCTCAGATTAGGAGACCAAAACTGTACGCACTCATTTGTTTTTTGTATAAAAATTCAAAAACTTTGGACTGAAATTTTTGAAATCTTCACAAAATTAGTTAAAATAAAATTGATACCAAAAGCAGAATTGATTATTTTTGGAACAATGGAGGGCAGCCCTGAACTAACTGTGTTTCAAAAGAATCTATTTAATTACGGGTTAATAACGGGGAAAAAACGTATACTTAAATTCTGGAAAAACGCCCCTATACCAACAATAAATATGTGGATTTCAAATATGTTCGAAACATAACACCTGGAAGATATGAGATTCCTTCTTGCAGGCCAATCAGACCACTTCTAAAAGACGTGGTCTGCATTTATCGACTTACTACAAGTATAAGGTGCAACATTACTCTGAAAATAAATGGTTTCAGGATTTGGTAAGGGGGGGATGAACAATACGAAGTTGGTATATCCCTTTCTGCTCTGTCTTCTTAATAGAGCTTTTGTTTCATTTTCCCTTTTGTCTTTTCTACGGCCTATTTCTTCACTTTTGTCTCTAACTCTTCACGTAATTGGGTCTTTTTACTTGATCACTTTTTCACACAATCACGACTCTTTCTCACTTAATTTACTTTTTTCTCTTTTGAAAGCTTAAAAAATGAAGTGGTACAAGAAATGTAATAAGTTATATTTGGCTTGTATTAATGTCATGTACTTTACTTCTAAAAAATAAAAAAAATATAAAATTAAATAAAAATAATAATAATAATTTAGCTGGAGCGACAATAAAACATCTTTATAAAGCATCTTTAGGGTGGCATTGTGGCATAGTGCAAAAAGAGTGAACACGTACACCACCTGATTCAGGGACAGTTTCTTCCCAGCTGTTATCAGGCAACTGAATCATCCTACCACAACCAGAGAGCAGTCCTGAACTACCATCTACATCTTTGATGACCCTTGATCGAACTTTGCTGGCTATACCTTGCACTAAACGTTATTCCCTTATCATGTATCTGTACACTGTAAATGGATCAATTGTAATCATGTGTTGTCTTTCTGCTGACTGGTTAACACGCAACAAAGGATGTTCACTGTACCTCTGTACACGTGACAGTAAACTAAACTAACTAAACTGGCGTTAGATCACCTGCCTTACGGCGCCAGAGACCCGGGTTCAATCCTGACTACGGGTGCTTGTCTGTGCGAGGTTTGTACATTCCTACATGGGTTTTCTCCGACATCTTCGGTTTCCTCCAACACTCCAGAGACGTACAGGTCTGTAGGTTAATTGGCTTGGTATAAATGTAAATTGTCCATAGTGTGTGTAGGATAGTGTTGATGTGCGGGGAACGCTGGTCAGTACGGGCTCAGTGGGCCGAATGGCCTGTTTCCGTGCTGTATCTCTAAACCAAATTAAACAAATTACAAAACCAGGGCTAGACATGGCACAACAAACGTGAATAAAAGCATTACACCAAAATTAATTAAATATGCTACACATTTATTACACAATTATGAAATTTCAAATATAGTACCAGGAATTTTCATTATCAATCCCTTACAACAATGTCGAATGAATACACTAGATGGCAGTAAAATGCAAACCATTATTTAAATTACAGTCAAAAAATCCAGTTTACAACCCAGCGGTATGAATATTGATTCCTCTAGCACCCTAACCCCTGCATCCCCTCTCTCTCTCTGTCCCTTCCCCACACAAGTACTTCTACCAGCTTCAAAACCGTCTTGTTGAGTCTCATTGTCTGTAACTCATTCGCATCCAGCCCACAGCTAACATGGACATTTCTTCCCAATAACCCTTTCTGGCTTAAGCCCTCCCTTCACCACCTCCAGTTTAAATTCCATTTGGAATATTTTGGAGGACCAAGAAACCAAGAAGCAAGAACCAAGAACATAGAAAATAGGTGCAGGAGTAGGCGATTCTGCCCTTCGACCCAGCACCGCCATTCAATATGATCATGGCTGATCATCTAAAATCAGTAACCCGTTCCTGCCTTCTTCCCATATCCCTTGATTCCATTAGCCCGAAGAGCTCGGTAGACACAACATGCTGGAGTGACTCAGTGGGACAGGCAGCACCTTTGGAGAGAAGGAATTCCTGCTCACCAGAGATGCTGCCAGTGCCACTGAGTTACTCCAGCATGTTGTGTCTCCCTTCTATTTAAACCAGCATCTGCAGTTCTTTCCTAGCCGTAAGAGCTATATTTAACTCCCTCTTGAATATATCCAGTGAATTGGCCTCCACTGCCTTCTGTGGCAGAGAATTCCATAGATTCACAACTCTCTGGGTGGAAAAGTTTTTCCTCATCTCAGTTCTAAATGGACTACCACTTAGTCTCACACTGTGACACCTGTCACTGGACTCCCCCAACATCGGGAACATTTTTCCACCATCTAGCCTTTTTCTAACCACGGCCTGTTCCCTTTATCATTGTTTTTTTTTTGCATATCTTTCATTCATTTGTTCTATATCTTCCTCTATCACCATCTATATCTCTCGTTTGCCTTTCATAGAAACATAGAAAATAGGTGCAGGAGTAGGCCATTCGGCCCTTCGAGCCTGCACCGCCATTCGATATGATCATGGCTGATCATCCAACTCAGTATCCCATCCCTGCCTTTTCTCCATACCCCCTGATCCCTTTAGCCACAAGGGCCACATCTAACTCCCTCTTAAATATAGCCAATGAACTGTGGCCTCAACTACCTTCTGTGGCAGATAATTCCACAGATTCACCACTCTCTATGTAAAAAATGATCTTCTCATCTCGGTCCTAAAAGACTTCCCTCTTATCGTTAAACTGTGACCCATAATTCTGGACCTCCCCAACATCGAGTCTATCCAGTCTTTCTTCTTCTGAATTCCAGCGAGTACAGTCCTGCCATCCCAGGAATCAGTCTGGTGAACCTTCTCTGTACTCCCTCTATTCCCCCTGACTCTCACTGTGAAGAAGGGCCTCGACCCAAAACGTCACCTATTCCTTTTCTCCAGAGAAGCTGTCTGACCCGCGGAGTTTCTCCAGCTTTATGTTCCCAAATATCTTCATTGTGTGAAGTTTGTTTAATAACATCGAACATTGTTCTTAAGTCCATCTGAATGCTTTTATTTTAAAGCAGTTTGGATAACAGTGAGACCCTTGGGTTTAACAAACCCACTCCCCCTATGATGTGACACAAACCTCAGGAAAATCCAAGTGTGATAAATCTAAAGTAACAGGCAGTTATTTGGGATATGAAACTGGATCCAATCCCTTAAGGGCCTGTCCCACCTGGGCATCATTTGCACGTCACGCAGGTGAAAGCAACAGGTGCCCTAAACTTTCTGAGGCACAACTTCATCATTGTTCAACTTCTGTCAAGGAGAAGCTATACTTCACCCTCGTTAGACCTCATTTGGACTAGGCAGTTGCAGCATGGGACCCATACACAAATAAAAACATTTCATCCATCGAACGTGTCCAAAGACAGGCAGCTCGATTTGTTACTAACACCGATGAGAGAGAAGCGAGTGTCACCAAACTTCTGAATTCTCTGGGGTGGAACCGTCTCCAAGACAGACGTGAAGCTCACCGTTTGACCTGTATTTACAAAATGTTAAATGGTCAGCTCGACATAGACTACAAGACCTACACCAAACCCAAACCAATTAGGAGCAGACGAGGGCATTCGATCCAATTTGTGATCCCAGCTACAAAGACAGATGTGTACAGCAATTCGTTCTTCCCCCGCACAATTAAAGCATGGAATAATCTCCACCCAACTATAGTTACCCAACCAGATGCAACTACATTTAAAGTAGCTCTTTCTTCCCAATAACCCTTTCTGGCTTAAATCCTCCCTCCCTTCACCACCTCCAGTTTAAATTCCAGTTGGAATATTTTGGAGGACCAAGAAACCAAGAACCAAGGAAGTTAGTATAAACCGCCGCATACGACAAAATACATTTCGTGTACAACTTCTATTTTAAATTTAACAAGAAAGAAATAGAACGAGAAAGAAAGAACGAGAAAGAGAAAGAGTGAAGGAAGTAGTGATGTCAGACTCAGATTCAGATTCAGATTCAAACTGTATTGTCATTGTGCAGTGTACAGTACAGAGACATCGAAATGCAGTTCGCATCTCACCCAGAAGAGCGAACATAGAATAATCAATACCATTAGTTTCAATATAATTATGGAGAGGGACAAAACTGGACCTAGGGTTGAGATTTTTGATTGGAGAAAGGCTAACTTTGAGGAGATGCGAAAGGATTTAAAAGGAGTAAATTGGGACAGTTTGTTTTATGGGAAAGATGTGGAAGAGAAATGGAGTACATTTAAAGGTGAAATTTTAAGAGTACAGAATCTTTATGTCCCTGTTCGGTTGAAAGGAAATCGTAAAAATTGTAAAGAGCCATGGTTTTCAAGGGAAATTGGACACTTGGGTTCGGAAAAAGAGGGAGATCTACAATAATTATAGGCAGCATGGAGTAAATGAGGTGCTTGAGGAATATAAAGAATGTAAAAAGAATCTTAAGAAAGAAATTAGAAAAGCTAAAAGAAGATATGAGGTTGCTTTGGCAAGTAAGGTAAAAGTAAATCCGAAGGGTTTCTACCGCTATATTAATAGCAAAAGGATAACGAGGGATAAAATTGGTCCATTAGAGAGTCAGAGTGGACAACTATCTGCAGAGCCAAAAGAGATGGGGGAGATATTGAACAGTTTCTTTTCTTCGGTATTCACCAAGGAGAAGGATATTGAATTATGTGAGGTAAGGGAAACAAGTAGAGTAGCTATGGAAACTATGAGGATCAAAGAAGAGGAAGTACTGACACTTTTGAGAAATATAAAAGTGGATAAGTCTCCAGGTCCGGACAGGATATTCCCTAGGACATTGAGGGAAGTTAGTGTAGAAATAGCAGGGGCTATGGCAGAAATATTTCAAATGTCATTAGAAACGGGAATAGTGCCGGAGGATTGGCGTACTGCGCATGTTGTTCCATTGTTTAAAAAGGGGTCTAAGAGTAAACCTAGCAATTATAGACCTGTTAGTTTGACGTCAGTGGTGGGCAAATTAATGGAAAGAATACTTAGAGATAATATATATAAGCATCTGGATAAACAGGGTCTGATTAGGAACAGTCAACATGGATTTGTGCCTGGAAGGTCTTGTTTAACTAATCTTCTTGAATTTTTTGAAGATGTTACTCGGGAAATTGATGAGGGTAACGCAGTGGATGTTGTGTATATGGACTTCAGTAAGGCCTTTGACAAGGTTCCTCATGGAAGGTTGGTTAAGAAGGTTCAATGGTTGGGTATTAATGGTGGAGTAGCAAGATGGATTCAACAGTGGCTGAATGGGAGATGCCAGAGAGTAATGGTGGATGGTTGTTTGTCAGGTTGGAGGCCAGTGACGAGTGGGGTGCCACAGGGATCTGTGTTGGGTCCACTGTTGTTTGTCATGTACATCAATGATCTGGATGATGGTGTGGTAAATTGGATTAGTAAGTATGCAGATGATACTAAGATAGGTGGGGTTGCGGGTAATGAAGTAGAGTTTCAAAGTCTACAGAGAGATTTATGCCAGTTGGAAGAGTGGGCTGAAAGATGGCAGATGGAGTTTAATGCTGATAAGTGTGAGGTGCTACATCTTGGCAGGACAAATCAAAATAGGACGTACATGGTAAATGGTAGGGAATTGAAGAATGTAGGTGAACAGAGGGATCTGGGAATAACTGTGCACAGTTCCCTGAAAGTGGAATCTCATGTAGATAGGGTGGTAAAGAAAGCTTTTGGTGTGCTGGCCTTTATAAATCAGAGCATTGAGTATAGAAGTTGGGATGTAATGTTAAAATTGTACAAGCATTGGTGAGGCCAATTCTGGGGTATGGTGTACAATTTTGGTCGCCTAATTTAAGGAAGGATGTCAACAAAATAGAGAGAGTAGGAACTTCTCTTACTAGAGAACGTGGTAGTAGTGAGAGCTTTTGTCTTGTAAGGA
>NW_026576168.1:147500-169814 GCF_028641065.1 Leucoraja erinaceus | reverse complement strand
GTGGTGTGTGTGTGTGTGTGCGTGTCTGTGTGTGTGTGTGTGTGTATGTGTGTGTGTGTGGCTGTGTGTGTGTTTGGCTGTGTGTGTGTGCGTGTCTGTGTGTGTGTGTGTGTGTGTATGTGTGTGTGTGTGTGTGTGTGTGTGTGTGTGTGTCTTTGTGTGTGTGTGTCTGTGTGTGTGTCTGCGTGTGTGTGTGTGTGTGTGTGTGTGTGTGTGTGTGTGTGTGTGTGTGTGTGTGTCTGTGTGTCTGTGTGTGTGTGTCTGTCTGTGTGTGTGTGTGTGTGTGTGTGTGTGTGTGTGTGTGTCTGCGTGTGTGTGTCTGTGTGTGTGTGTGCCTGTGTGTGTGTGTCTGTGTGTGTGTGTGTCTGTGTGTGTGGGTGTGTGTGTGTGTGTGTGTGTGTGTGTGTGTGTGTGTGTGTGTGTGTGTGTGTGTGTGTGTGTGTGTGTGTGTGTGTGTGTGTGTGTGCGTGTGTGTGTCTGTGTGTGTGTGTCTGTGTGTGTGTGTGTGTGTGTGTGTGTGGGTGTGTGTGTGTGTGTGTGTGTGTGTGTGTGTGTGTGTGTGTGTGTGTGTGTGTGTGTGTGTGTGTGTGTGTGTGTGTGTGTGTGTGTGTGTGTGGGTGTGTGTGTGTGTGTCGGTGTGTGTGTGTGTGTGTGTGTGTGTGTGTGTGTGTGTGTGTGTGTGTGTGTGTGTGTGTGTGTGTGTGTGTGTGTGTGTGTGTGTGTGTGTGTGTGTGTGTGTGTGTGTGTGTGTGTGTGTGTGTGTGTGTCTGTGTGTGTGTGTGTGTGTGTGTGTGTCTGTGTGTGTGTCTGTGTGTGTGTGTGTGTGTGTGTGTGTGTGTGTGTGTGTGTGTGTGTGTGTGTGTGTGTCTGTGTGTGTGTCTGTGTGTGCGTGTGTGTGTGTGTGTGTGTGTGTGTGTGTGTCTGTGTGTGTGCGCCTGTATGGAGTTTGCACGTTCTCCCCGTGACCTGCGTGGGTTTTCTCCGGGTGCTCCGGTTTCCTCCCACGTCCCAAAGACGTGCAGGTTTGAAGGTTAATTGGCTTCTGTAAATTCCCCCTCCGTGTGTAGGGAGTGTGTGATGAGGAGTGTGTGATGAGGAAGTGGGATAACATCGAACTAGTGATCGCTGTTCGGTGTAGACTCGGTGGGCCGAAGGGCCTGTTTCCGCGCTGTATCACTAAACATAGAAACATAGAAAATAGGTGCAGGAGTAGGCCATTTAGCCGTTCGAGCCAGCACCGCCATTCAATATGATCATGGCTGATCATCCCCTATCAATAACTGGTTCCTGGGATGGCAGGACTTTCATATGAAGAAAGACTGGATAGACACGGCTTGTACTCGCTAGAATTTAGATGATAGAGGGGTGAGGGGGAATCTTATAGAAACTTACAAAATTCTTAAGGGGTTGGACAGGCTAGATGCAGGAAGATTGTTCCCGATGTTGGGGAAGTCCAGGACAAGGGGTCACAGTTTAAGGATAAGGGGGAAATCTTTTAGGACCAAGATGAGGAAAACATTTTTCACACAGAGAGTGGTGAATCTGTGGAATTATCTGCCACAGAAGGTAGTTGAGGCCACAGTTCATTGGCTATATTTAAGAGGGAGTTAGATGTGGCCCTTGTGGCTAAAGGGATCAGGGGGTATGGAGAGAAGGCAGGTACAGGATACTGAGTTGGATGATCAGCCATGATCATATTGGATGGCGGTGCAGGCTCGAAGGGCCGAATGGCCTACTCCTGCACCTGTTTTCTATGTTTGTATGTTTCTATTCAGCCCTTCAAGCCAGCACCGCCATTCAATGTGATCATGGCTGATCATCCCCAATCAGTACACCGTTCCTGCCTTCTCCCCATACCCCCCTGACTCTGTCATCTTTAAATGCAGTCAGGGGGATAACATGCAAACTCCGTACAGACAGCACCCGAGGTCAGGATCGAACCTGGGTGTCAGGCAGCGACGCCTAGTGTGTGGGTGGGGGGGGAAGTTTCGGTGGTGGTGAGTGCGAATGCTTGGAGAATACAATGGCCAGCATGGAATCAGTGGGCTGAAGGGCCTCTCTGTATGCTGTACAATTTTGCCTCTATTCCAGCTGGGATTTGTTGCCTCAAAGTCTTTATTCCGGGTTAGTCATCTTTCCCAGTCCAACCACAGCAAGAAATATCTTGTCCCACTCACTCCCCCTCTGGCTATTTGTCCCAAGTGTTGTGTGTGTGTGTTGACATGGCCACAGACCCTCCACCCGGGGAGAGCCACGTTCCCGTCCGAAACTCGAAAGGGTGGGTGTGTGCAGAAGATGTCTTCCCAGTTGTGGGAGAATCGAGAACTAGGTTATAAAAAGGAACTGGTTTATACCAAAGATAGACACAAAATGCTGGAGTGGACTGTAGGCCTTGGAGATACGGAACAGAAACAGGCCCTTCGGCCCATCGAGCCTGCACTGACCAGCGATCTCCCCCTTCACCAGCACTATCTTGCACACTAGGGTCAATGTACAAAATCCAATTAACCAACAAACCCGGATGCCTTTGGAATGTGGGAGGATATTTAAGGATAAGGGGGAAATCTTGTAGGACCAAGATGATAAAAAAAATGTTCATACAGAGAGTGGTGAATCTGTGGAACTCTCTGCCACAGAAAGTAGTTGAGGCCACAGTTCATTGGCTATATTTAAGAGGGAGTTGGATGTGGCCCTTGTGGCTAAAGGGATCAGGGGGTATGGAGAGAAGGCAGGTACGGGATACTGAGTTGGATGATCAGTCATGATCATATTGAATGGCGAATGGTGGTGCAGGCTCGAAGGGCCGAATGGCCTACTCCTGCACCTATTGTCTATGTTTCTATGTTTCTAAGCCTGTATATATTTGGTGTGTAGGAGGAAGCCAGAGCACCCTTTGTTTCTATGTTTCTATGATATTTTTAAGCAGAGATGGATAGATTCCTGATTAGTACGGGTGTCAGGAGTTATGGGGAGAAGGCAGGAGAATGGGATCGGGAGGGCGAGATAGAACAGCCATGATTGAATGGCGGAGTAGACTTGATGGGCAGAATGGCCTAATTCAGCTGTGCCCCCCCTAACTCAGCGGGTCAAGCAGCATCGCTGGAGAACGCGGGTAGGCAACTTTTAGGGTTGGTGCCCTTCTGAAGAAGGGTTCTTGAAGTGATCCACAATGTCACCTATCAACATTCTTCAGAGTTGCTGCCTGGCCCGCTGAGTTACTCCACCACTTTGCATCTATCTTTAAGAACTAAGAGGCATGTTTTTTTTTTAAACGATGGTTCACCGATTTCAGGGAGAATTATGTGATGGAACATTTTCACTGAAAGGTTTTGAGCTCTGTCCTTCAAAGTGGGAGTAAGATTGTCACGATGGCACAGCGGTAGAGTTGCCGCCTCACAGTGCCAGGGACCCGGGTTCGATCCCGACTGTGGGTGCTGTCTGTGTGGAGATTGCAAGTTCTCCCCGTGGCTGCATGGGTTTTTCTCCGGGTTCTCTGGTTTCCTCCTACACTCCAAAGACGTGCAGGTTTGTAGGTTTGCAGTTGTACAGGGTCTTGCTGAGACCACACCTGGAGTATTGCGTTCAGTTTTGGTCTCCTAATCTGAGGAAAGACATTCTTGCCATAGAGGGAGTACAGAGAAGGTTCACCAGACTGATTCCTGGGATGGCAGGACTTTCATATGAAGAAAGACTGGATAGACTCGGCTTGTACTCGCTAGAATTATGAAGATTGAGGGGGGATCTTATAGAAACGTACAAAATTCTTAAGGGGTTGGACAGGCTAGATGCAGGAAGATTGTTCCCGATGTTGGGGAAGTCCAGAACAAGGGGTCACAGTTTAAGGATAAGAGGGAAATATTTTAAGACCAAGATGAGGAAAACATTTTTTACACAGAGAGTGGTGAATCTGTGGAATTCTCTGCCACAGAGGGTAGTTGATGCCACAGTTCATTGGCTATATCTAAGAGGGAGTTAGATGTGGCCCTTGTGGCTAATGGGATCAGGGGGTATGGAGAGAAGGCAGGTACATGATACTGAGTTGGATGATCAGCCATGATCATATTGAATGGTGGTGCAGGCTCGAAGGGCCGAATGGCCTACTCCTGCACATATTTTCTATGTTTCTATGTTCATTGGCTTCGGTAAGTATTGTAAATTGACCCAGTGTGTGTAGGATAGTGTTATTGTGCGGGGTGATTGCTGGTCAGTGGGGGCGAAGGGCTTGGTTCTGCGCTGTATCTCCAAAGTATCTTTTGGGTTCTCGATGAGGAGAAGGGGTGAGCAGTTTGGGTGGGAAAACAAAGTCGGATCAGCCCTGCTTGTGTGTAACTTAGTTTAGAGATACAGCGCGGAAACAGGCCCTTCGGCCCACCGAGTCTGTGCCGACCAGCGACCCCCTCACATTAACACTATCCTACACACACACACTAGGGACAATTTACAATTTTTACCAAGCCAGTGACAATGGAGGAGACCTAGGACATAGAAACATAGAAACATAGAAACATAGAAAATAGGTGCAGGAGTAGGCCATTCGGCCCTTCGAGCCTGCACCACCATGGCTGATCATCCAACTCAGTATCCCGTACCTGCCTTCTCTCCATACCCCCTGATCCCCTTAGCCACAAGGGCCACATCTAACTCCCTCTTAAATATAGCCAATGAACTGGCCTCAACTACCCTCTGTGGCAGAGAGTTCCAGAGATTCACCACTCTCTGCGTGAAAAAAGTTCTTCTCATCTCGGTTTTAAAGGATTTCCCCTTTATCCTTAAGCTGTGACCCCTTGTCCTGGACTTCCCCAACATCGGGAACAATCTTCCTGCATCTAGCCTGTCCAGGACAGGGATGGGTTGGTCTGTGTGGGAATGGGAATAAGATTTAAAGTGTTACTCCAGCATTTTTGTGTCTATCTTCGACATTCAGCATCCCTTGGGTCTGAAAATGATAATGCTTTGAATGGATTTAAACAAATTACATTCAGGTACACCATCGGTTTTTCGGCAACGTCGGTCAGGCACCTCTTGTAATGCTTTAAAATTCACCCGCGGAAGTCCCCCCCCCCCCCCCCCCCCCCCCCCCCCCCTAGGCGGAACGTTCCAGTCCCGTTGGACTCCTCTCGGAGGCTGTGACCTCCGCAGGTCCGGAAACACGGATAATCCGGCAAGGCTCCGGAACCAAGGTTGCCGAAAGATCGGTGGTGGACCTGTGTATTAAGTCGTTACACTGTCGATGAAGTGTGTCATGTTATGCATTGTTGTGAAGGTGACATGATATATAACATGATTGCTATTGAATGTATGAATATAGTACATTGCTGCCACAGAGCTGGAACTCTGCACTGTTTCCCCCTTTTATAAAGATAGACACAAAAACATAGAAAATAGGTGCAGGAGTCGGCCATCCGGCCCTTCGAGCCTGCACCGCCATTCAATATGATCTTGCTGTATCCTTAAGGGGTTGGATTCTTAAGGGGTTGGACAGGCTTGATGCAGGAAGATTATTCCCGATGTTGGGGAAGTCCAGAATTTAGAAGATGTTGGGGAATCTTATGGAAACTTACAAAATTCTTAAGGGTTTGGACAGGTTAGATGCAGGAAGATTATTCCCGATGTTGGGGAAGTCCAGAATTTAGAAGATTGAGGGGGAATCTTATAGAAACTTACAAAATTCTTAAGGGTTTGGACAGGTTAGATGCAGGAAGATTGTTCCCGATGTTAGGGAAGTCCAGAACAAGGGGTCACACAGATTCAGGATAAGGGGGAAATCTTTTAGGACCGAGATGAGAAAATCATTTTTTACCCAGAGAGTGGTGAATCTGTGGAACTCTCTGCCACAGAAGGTAATTGGGGCCAGTTCATTGGCTATATTTAAGAGGGAGTTAGATGTGGCCCTTGTGGCTAAGGGGATTAGGGGTTATGGAGAGAAGGCAGGGATGGGATACTGAGTTGGATGATCAGCCATGATCATATCGAATGGCGGTGTAGGCTCGAAGGGCCGAATGGCCTACTCCTGCACCTATTTTCTATGTTTCTTTGTTTTTACAATGGCTGATGATTCAGAATCAGTTCCCCGTTCCTGCTTTCTCACCACACCCCTTGATTCCGTTAGCCCTAAGAGCTAAATCTAACTCTCTCTTGAAAACATCCAGAGAATTGGCCTCCACTGCCTTCTGTGGCAGAGAATTCCACAGATTCATAACTCTCCGGGCGAAAATGTTTTTCCTCATCTCAGTCGTAAATGGACAACCCCTTGTTCTTAAACTGAGTGTGACCCCTGGTTCTGGACTCCCCCAAAACATCGGGAACATTTCCCCTGCATCTCGCCAGTCAAATCCCTTAATAATTTTATATGTTTCTATAAGATCATCTATCATCCTTGTAAATTCCAGTGAATACAAGCCCAGTCGACCCATTCTTTCTCATTAGCTATTAATGTAGACTCTGCAAGAATCCTCTGCACATCATGGCCGTTAAGAGTCCAGTGTACTCTCTCTTTCCATTTAACCTCCTGTAGGGCAAAACCTCGCACATGTTCAGGTTAAACTTCCATCTGCCTATTCACCAGCAGGTCTTTAATCCCTTTTACGCTCAGAAGATTTATGTGGTGTTTTACTCCTTCCGTTTAGTTCAGAGATACAGCATGGAAACAGGCCCTTCGGCCCACCAAGTCCACGCCGACCATCGATCACTTGTCTGCGCTGGTTCTGTACTATCCCACTCATCCACCCCCAACACATTAGGGGCAGTTTACAGAGCGCAATTGAACTCCAAACTCCAAGCACGTCTTTGCGATATGGGAAGAAACCGGAGCACCCGGAGAAAACCCACGCGGTCACAGGGAGAACGTGCAAACTCCATGCAAACAGCACCCTTATTAAGCCCCTGTCCCACTTAGGAAACCTGAACGGAAACCTCTGGAGACTTTGCGCCCCACCCAAGGTTTCCGTGCGGTTCCCGGTGGTTGCAGGTGATTGCAGGTAGTGGAAGCAGGTAGGGTAACTGACAAAAACCTCCGGGAACCTCACGGAAACCTTGGGAGGGGAGCAAAGTCTCCAGAGGTTTCCGTTCAGGTTTCCTAAGTGGGACAGGGGCATTAGTTAGGATCGAACCTGAGTCTCGGCTGTTGTGAGGCAGCAGCTCTTCCACTGTGCCACCCGTTTAAAAGCCTCTATTTTACAACTTTTAAAAGATACTAGACCAAGTGCAGACCCGTTGGGTCTGCTCCCCCAATGCAGCCGTTCCCTACCCGTAGCCCCCACGGGAGACGGGGTCCTCCAACTGAAGATTCCAGCACTCGGCAGTGCGGCTGTTTTTAAATGGCGTCTTTGAGGTGAGAGACGGGCGCCAGCAGCCGTTATGGTCGCTGGCCAGCAGGAGGCGACAAAATGAGTGAGTGGGGGAGAAGGATTTTATTAAAAATGTGTACATAAACACGACACAATTTAATGAGGAGTGGATACTTGGAATGAAAAGTGAAATCTCTACCGAAATGGAAAAAATCTGGGCGTTTGTGGGTCTGGTGTTGGCGTAGCAATGAATCAAAGGCTGGCAACCACAAGTCAGGCAGAAACACAGCCAGCCAGCAGCCACAGAGTTTTAATATTCGATAGATAGATAGATAGATTGATTGATAGATAGATAGATAGATAGATAGATAGATAGATAGATAGATAGATATAGATTTAGATAGATAGATAGATAGATAGATAGATAGATAGATAGATAGATAGATAGATAGATAGATAGATAGATAGATATAGATTTAGATAGATAGATAGATAGATAGATAGATAGATAGATAGATAGATAGATAGATAGATAGATAGATAGATAGATGGATAGATAGATATAGATTTAGATAGATAGATATAGATTTAGATAGATAGATTTCGATGGGATTGGTATAGAGGGACACGGGCCAAATGCAGGCAGGTGGGACTAGTGTAGATGGGACATGTTGGTTGGTGTGGGCAAGTTGGGCCGAAGGGCCTGTTTCCGCGCTGTATCCCTCTTGTACTCTATAGCCTATGAATCAGAATTTTTGGCTGGCTAGTTCGTAAAGCATCAACAACAGCACAGTGTTAGAGTCGCTGCCTGACAGTACCAGAGACCTGGGTTCCATCTTGCACCTGTCTGCACGGAGTTTGTCCGTTCTCCCCGTGACCTGCGTGGGTTTTCTCCGGGCGCTCCGGTTTCCTCCCACACTCCAAAGGCGTGCGGATTTTGTAGGTTCACTGGCTTCTATGAAAGTTGTAAATTGCCCACAAGTTGGCAAGTTATAGGGGTAGAATTAGGCCATTCGGTCCATCAAGTCTACTCCGCCATTCACTCATGGCTTATCTCTGCCTTCTAATCCCATTTTCCTGCCTTCTCCCCATAACCCCCATAACCAAGAATTTGTCTAAATCCGACTTTAAAATATCCACTGACTTAGAAACATGGAAACATAGAGAATAGGTGCAGGAGTAGGCCATTCGGCCCTTCGAGCCTGCACCGCCATTCAATATGATCATGGCTGATCATCCAACTCAGTATCCCGTACCTGCCTTCTCTCCATACCCCCTGATCCCTTTAGCCACAAGAGCCACATCTAACTCCCTCTTAAATATAGTCAATGAACTGGCCTCAACTACCTTCTGTGGTAGAGAATTCCACAGATTCACCACTCTCTGTGTGAAAAATGTTTTTCTCATCTCGGTCCTAAAAGATTTCCCCCTTATCCTTAAGCTGTGACAACTCGTTCTGGACTTCCCCAACATCGGGAACAATCTTCCTGCATCTAGCCTGTCCAACCCCTTAAGAATTTTGTAAGTTTCTATAAGTTCCTTGGCCTCCACATCCACAGATTCACCACCCTCTGACTAAAGAAGTTTCTCCTCACCTCCTTTCTAAAAGAGCGCCCTTTAATTCTGAGGCTGTGCCCTCTGGTCCTAGACTCTCCCACCAGTGGAAACATCCTCTCCCCATCCTTTCATTGTTTGGGGAGTTTCAGTGAGGTCCCCCCGAGTCGAGGCCCAGTGCTGTCATATGTTAACCCAGTTATTCCTGGAATCATTCTTGCAAACTTGTCCAGAGCCAGCACATCCATCCTCAGATATGGACACTTTGTGTGTCGTGTAGTGCTGGTGTAAGTGGGTGATCGCTGGCCGGCACGGACTCGATGGGCAGAAGGGCCTGTTTGCGCAACGTACCTCAAATGTGTCAAGTCTTGTTAACGTGTGTGTTGGATGAAGGGGGTATTTGGCGAATGTGGAGGGGACGGGAGGTTACCTCCCCAGCCCTGCCCGTGTAGAGCCGCCACTGACCCCTACACGCTCCTGTTCTCTCCCCTTCTCTCTCCCTCTCCAGGTTCCTCTGGCTCCTTCAACCTCTCCGCCTCTGGCGACATGTTCATGGGGATGCAGGGACTCAACGGCGACTCCTACCCTGGGGCACAGGTCAGTATCCGGGGGGCAGGCAGCCAGCCCGCGGAGGGTGGGCACAGGTCAGTATCCGGGGGGCAGGCAGCCAGCCCGCGGAGGGTGGGCCGGGGTGGAGGGTCCCGGAGAAGATTGTTGGTGGCGGAGATGGATTGAAAGTGAGGGAGAGGGGTCCGGAGACGAGGGAGAGAGGATTGAGGGTAGGAGGTGAATAGAGGGTGTGGGAGATGGATTGAGGGTGAGGGAGAGAGGGGTGAGTGAGGGAGAGAGGGGTGAGTGAGGGAGATGGAGTGAGGGAGGGAGAGAGGATTGGGGATGAGGGGTGAGTGAGGGAGATGGGGTGAGGGAAAGAGGATTGAGGGTAGGAGGTGAATAGAGGGTGTGGGAGATGGATTGAGGGTGAGGGAGAGGGGTGAGTGAGGGAGATGGGTTGAGGGTGAGGGAGAGAGGATTGAGGGTGACGGGACAGGAGATGAGGGAGAGAGGGAGGGGGTGAGGGTTGAGTGAGGATTGGGATGAGGGAGAGGGGACAGGAGATGAGGGAGTGGGGGTTGAGTGTGAGATAGATGGAGGGTGAGGGATAGAGGGGCGAATGAGGGAGATGGGTTGAGGGTGAGGGAAAGAGGATTGAGGGAGAGAGGGCAAAGTGTGAGGGACCCCACTCGGTCCTCCCTGTCCCACCATCGCCCTCACCCTCACTCCTCCTCCTACCATCTTTCCTCTCCCTCTCCCTCACCCTCGGTCCTCAATCCTCCCTCAATCGCCCTCACCCTCACCCTCAATCCTCACCCTCAATCCTCTCCCTCACCCTCAATCCTCACCCTCAATCCTCACCCTCAATCCTCACCCTCACCCTCAATCCTCACCCTCAATCCTCACCCTCACCCTCAATCCTCACCCTCAATCCTCTCCCTCACCCTCAATCCTCACCCTCAATCCTCACCCTCAATCCTCTCCCTCACCCTCCCTCACCCTCAATCCTCACCCTCAATCCTCTCCCTCACCCTCAATCCTCTCCCTCACCCTCAATCCTCACCCTCAATCCTCACCCTCAATGCTCTCCCTCACCCTCAATCCTCACCCTCACCCTCAATCCCCACCCTCAATCCTCGCCCTCACCCTTATCCTCACCCTTAATCCTCACCCTTGATCTTCACCCTCAATCCACCACCTCCATGAACCCCTCCCTCACCCTCCATCCATCTCCCTCATGCTCAACCCTCCTCCCACCCTCGTTGCGGGGATGTCCTTTCCGGGTTGAGGGATGTCCATTGTGGGGTTGGATTGGGAGTGTTCATTGGAGGTGTCCGCTGTTTGGGGGGGGGGGAGAGGGGGGGGGGGGGTTTGGATGTGGTGTTGGTGAGGGCTTCTGAGCGTTTGGGTTGGGTTGTCCATTGGAGGCGTTGGGTCAGGGGAGGTGTCCATTCGGGGGGGGGTGTTGGGGAGGGGGGGGGGGGGGGGGGGGGGGGGGGTGGGTGATGTCCATTGTGGTGGGGCCACTGGGGTGGTTGGGTCGGGAGGAGTCAAGGGGTGCCGTATGGGGGGGGGGGGGGGTCGGGTTGAGGTGCTGTGCATTGTGGGGTGGGGCCCACTGTGGTTTGTTGGGTCGGGGATGTGGGGTCCAATGGAGGGTGTTGGATCGTATGGGTGTGTTGGCTTGGGTTGTCCATTGGGGGTTTGGTTTGGAGTGTTGTCCATTGGGGGGGAGGTTGTCCATTGGGCATGTTGGGTTTGGGGGCCTACCCTTCTCATCCATGGCTATCCCATTTATTTTTAAATCCAAGAACTGCCTCACCGCAAATGTCCATTTATTTTCCAGGACCACCGGCATGCACTGTCCCATAAACACCACCCCATACATTCCCTTCTTGGATACTGGAGGGGCATAATTTGTGGTGTTGGATTGGGGAGTTACTGGGTGGGGGGCTGGGTTGGGTTGGGAGGTTGTCCATTGGGGGTTTTGGGTTTGGGACCTTATTCACAGGGTTGGGGTTGTGTGGTGTTGGGTTGGGGGGTGGGGGTCCATTGGGGGTGTTGGGTTGGAGGGGGTGGGGGTCCCATTGGGGTGTGTGTTGGGTTGGGGGGTGGGGGGTCCATGGGGGTAGTTGGGTTGGAGAGGGTTTCTGAGGATTGGGTCATGGGTTGGCCATTGCATGGGTCCATTGGGATTGTTGGATCAGGAATGGGATCCATTGGAGGTGTTGGGTCGGGGAGGGTTTCTGAGGTTTGGGGGGGGGTTGTCTATTGACGTGGTGTTCATTGGGGATCTTGGGTCAGGGAGGGTTGGATTGGTGTGTTCACCATTGGAGGAGTTGGGATGGGATCCATTGGACATGTTGGGTTGGTGCAGGGGAATTTCTGAGGGTCAGATTGAGGGAGTTATCCCGCCAGGCTGTCTGTGGGGGGGGGGGGGGGGGGGGGGGGGGGTTGGGGAGGGTCCCAGAGCCACGTTGACGGCAGCCCCTCCCCTCGTTACAGGTCGAGTCGCTCCACCACTCCCTGAACCAGCCCTACAGTGAGGGACTGGCAGCCAATCAGATCTACAGTCCACGAGATGTGAGGGTAGGTGCCCTCCCCTGGGGGGGGGAGGGAGGGGGGAGGGAGGGGGGGGGGGGGAGAGAAGGAGGGGGGTGTAGTTGGGGCATCAATCAGTGGAATGCCAGGGAACCATGTTGCTGAGGAGACCTACCCATCTCGTCCCCCATATCACCCTCCCCCCCCATCTCAACCATCCCCCCCCCCGCAGTCTTACCCTATCCCCGTCCCCCCACTAACTCCACCCTCTCCTTCCCCCACACCCCACCCCCCCACCCCCCCCCCGTCCCGTTTCACCACCCGTTTTACCTTACCCTTCCCCCCCCCCCCATCTCATCTCCACCTCTTCATTTCATTTCATTTCCATTTCACCCCCCCCCCACCCCCCTACCCGTCCCCCCAAACTCACTGTCTCACCGTCTCACTGGGTTGGGAGTTGGATCTGACCATGGGTGGGATTGGACCTTAACATGGGTGGGATGGATCAGGTCATGGTTGGGATGGGATCTGGACATGGGTGCGATGATTGTAGATCTAGGCATGGGTGGGATTGGGTCTGGGCATGGGATGGGATTGGGTCTGGGCATGGGTGGCATTGGGTCTGGGCATGGGTGGGATTGGGTCTGGGCATGGGTGGGATTGGGTCTGGGCATGGGTGCAATTGGGTCTGGGCATGGGTGGGATTGGGTCTGGGCATGGGTGGGATTGGGTCTGGGCATGGGTTGGCATTGGGTCTGGGCATGGGGTGGGATTGGGTCTGAGCATGGGTGGGATTGGGTCTGGGTATGGGTGGGATTGGGTCTAGTCATGGGGGGAGATTTGGTCTGATCATCGATGGGATTGTATCCAGTCATGGGTGGGATCAGATCTGACCATGGGTTGGAATTGGATCAGACCATGAGTGGGATATAGTCTGATCTTGGGTGGGATTGGGTCTAGTCATGGGTGGGATGAGATCTGGACATTGGTGGGGTTGGATCTGACCTATGGATGGGACCATATCTGACCTTGGGTGTAACAGTATCAGGTCATTGGTTGGGGTTGGGACATGGGTGGGCTTAGACCTGTCGATGACGGGCTGGACATCAGTGGGGGATTTGGTCTGATCATGGATGGGATTGGATCAAGTCATGGGTGGGATCAGATCTGACCATGGGTTGGAGTTGGATCTGATCATGAGTGGGATATAATCTGATCTTCATGGGTGGGATTGGTCTAGTCATGGGCTGGGATTGGTCCAGTCATGGGCTGGGATTGGATCTGACACTTGGTGGTGTTATGTCTGACCATGGGTGGGATTGGATCAGGTCCTGGTTGGCATGGGATCTGGACATGGGTGGGCTTAGGTCATAGTCATGGGTTGGGATTGGATCTGACCATGGGTTGGAATTGGGTCTGAGCATGAGTGGGATATAGTCTGATCTTGGGTGGGATTGGGTCTAGTCATGGGCTGGGAATTGGGTCTAGTCATGGGTTGGGATTGGATCTGACCATGGGTTGGAATTGGGTCTAGTCATGGGTTGGGTTGGGTTTGGATCTACCGATGGGTGGAATGGGGTCAGGTCATGGTTGGGGTGGGATCTGGACATGGGGGGTGGGCTTAGATCTAGCCGTGGATGGGATTAAGTCTAGTCATGGGTGGGATTTGGATCTGGCCATGCACGGAATTGGATATGGCCATTGGGTCTGGAGGCTTGAGTTTGGCCCTCAGCCTCTTTGTCATCTCTTCCTTGGCCTCCAGTTTGTGACCCTGTTTAACCACCCCCTCACCTTCGCCCCCCTCCCCCCCCCCAGGCTAACGGAGGCTGGCAAGATGCAGCAACCCCATCCTCCGTGACATCGCCGACAGAAGGGCCAGGCAGCGTACACTCCGACACCTCCAACTGATCCCCGCGGGTCAATGGGGGCCGCTCGCTGGTCTTCTCCAGCTTTGACCAGCGCGGGAGCAGGAGGGGAGGCGAGAGGAGGAAGACCACCGCTCGAGTCGGGGGTTGCCGTTGATACTAATCTATCTCCTGGTGTGTTCCACTGTAAAACCCCGGGCCTCAGTGTGCAGAGGGAGGGGGAGGCGGGATAGTTAGTGTGGGGACGAGATTGGAGGGGAGGGGAGGGGACGGGTTTAGTCTTCAACCCACCAGAGAGATGGAACTCCCTGTCCAATGCCAACCTACAGGCCTACTCTCCCTCTCCCCCTCTCCCCTCTCCCCTCTCCTTCTCTCTATCTCTCCTCTCTCTCCCCCTCTCCCTCTCCCCTCGCTCTCCACCTCTCTCCCCATCTATCTCACTCTCTCCTCCTCTCACTCTCTCCACATCTCTCTCTCCCTCCTCTCTCTCCCTCTCCTCTCCCTCTCTCCTCTCCCTCTCTCCTCTCTCCTCTCCTCTTTCTCTCCTCCTCTTCCTCTCTCCTCCTCCTCTCTCTCCCTCTCCCCCTCTCTTTTCCCACCCTCTCACCCTCTCCCTTTCTCTCCTTCCCTCTCTCTCTCCCCCACCGTTTCTCCCCTCTCTCCCTCTCTCCCTCTCTCTCCCTTGCCTTTCTCCTCTCTCTCCTTCTCCCCTCTCCCTCTCTTCCCCCTCTCCCATCTCACTCTCTCTCTCTCCTCCTCTCCTCCTCTCTCCCTCTCGATGGAACCTCTCCCTCTCCCCTCTCTCTCTCTCTCCCCCTCTATCTCCTCGCTCCCTCTCTCTCTCTCTCTCCCTCTCCCCTCTCTCTCTCTCCCTCTCTCTCTCTCTCTCTCTCTCTCTCTCTCTCTCTCTCTCTCTCTCTCTCTCTCTCTCTCTCTCCCCTCTCTCTCTCCCCGCTCTCTCTCTCTCTCTCTCTCTCTCATCTCTCTCTCTCTCCCTCTCTCCCTCTCCCTCTCTCTCTCTCTCTCCCTCTCCCCCTCTCTCTCTCTCTCTCTCTCTCTCTCGCTCTCTCTCTCTCTCTCTCTCTCTCTCTCTCTCTCTCTCTCTCTCTCTCTCTCTCTCTCTCTCTCTCTCTCTCTCTCTCTCTCTCTCTCTCTCTCTCTCCCTCCCTCTCTCTCTCCCTCTCCTCTCTCTCTCTCTCTCCCTCTCCCCCTCTCTCTCTATCTCTCTCTCTGTCTCTCTCTCTCTCTCCTCTCTCCCTCTCTCTCTCTCTCTCTCTCCCCCTCCCCATTCTCTATCCGTCCCCCTTTCCCTCCCCCTCTCTCTCTCTTTCCCTCTTCTTTCCCTCCTCTTCCCCTCTCTCCTTCTCCTCCCCATCTTCCTCCACCTCTTCTTTCTTGCTCTTTTTTTTCTCTCCCCCTCTTCCCTCTCTCTCCAGCTTTACTTCTCTTAAACTTGTTTTTCCCGTCGGCTCTTTCTCCCTTCTCTCTCTTCTCCCGCTCTCTCATCCCTCTCTGCTCGCTCTGTCTCCTGCTCTCTCCCCCCCCCCCCTCCCGCTCCCGCTCTCCCTCGACCCCTCTGCCCTCTCTCGCTCCAGCTCCCTCCTCCTACCCCACCTAGCTGACTCCTACTCATCACTCTCCCGTGTTAGATGTGAGCAGCTTCTCCTCTGGATGTAGTTGTTACTTTTCCAAAGGCCCAGAGCTCACTGTATCCTGGGTCTGTTTTGAGTGACTAATGATGCCAAAGATGTGTCTGTGTGTGGTGTGTGTGTGTGTGTGTGTGTGTGTGTGTGTGTGTGTGTGTGTGTGTGTGTGTGGTGTGTGTGTCGGGTGTCGGTGTCTGTGTATCTGTGGCTGTGCGTGTGTGACTGTGGGGTGCAAGCAGGTGTGTGACTCTGCGTATGTCTAGTGTGTCTGTGTGTGTGTGTGGTGCATGTAGGTGTGTGTGTGTCTGTCTGTCTGTGGCTGTATCTGTCGCTGTGTGTCTATGACTGTGTGTGTGCGTGTGTGTCTATGTGGGGTGCAAGCAGGTGTGTGACTGCATGTGTCTGGTGTGTCTGTATGTGTGTGTGTGGTGCATGTAGGTGTGTGTGGTGTATGAGGGTGTTTGTGTGTGCTTTAGTGTGGAACATAACGGATGATTTGTGCATCTTTCATATCATGTATGTATTGCGTGTGTATGTTGGCACACGTGCACATTTCTTGGGTGTGTGCAGTGTCTATTTTTGCACACGGCCTGTGTGTGTGTGTCCTGTGAGTGTGTGCATGTGTGTGTGTTTCTCTGTGTGTCTGGCGTATGTGTCTCTGTGTGTGTGTGCGTATGCTATGTGTTTGTGGGGTGTGTGTGTGTGCGTATGTATGTCTGTGTCGTGTGTGTATGTGTGTCGGGGTGTGTATGTGTGTCGGGGTCGTGTATGTGGGTGTGTATGTGTGTGTGTATCTGGGTGTGTGTGTGTGTGTGTCTGGGTTGTGTGTGTGTGCGTGGTTTGTATGTGTGTAGTGTGTGTGTCTGTGTAGGTAAGGGGTTAAATTGACAGCAACACAGCTCAGTGTGGGGTGGTGGGTGGGAGAGGGATAGGATCCCTTCATGAGCCAGCAGGGCCTCGAGGGGCCGAACGGCCACCTCCAATACGAGCAGAATGGGTCGGAAAGCCCCGGGTATCATCCGGTCCTCTCCCTCCGAGTCCTGTGTCTCGTTCCATTGAGGCCGAGGCCCAGGCAACGGATTTGGGAAGAGTGAGAAAGGCCGATATTCCCCAGCGGGATTCTACTGCCTCCTCTCCCCCTCCTTGCAACCCACTCCCTCTCCCTCCCTCTCCCTCCCTCTTCCCTCTCCAGCTAATATCCAGTAGCAGGAGACACACAATAGCCCTCTCTGTTTATTGATGGGATATTTTAGGCCGCTCTCTCTTGTTCTGAGGTGAATACTATTTTTTTTTTTTAACACATTTTGTGTCTGACGAGGGGGAGGGGGGCGGGAGGGCAGGGAATAGGGTTCGGGGTACATCGGGGTGTGGGTTTTAAGGGGGGGCAGCTCAGGTGAGAGAGAGCACTTTTTATACCAGTCTCTCTCTCTACCTCTCTCTCTCTGTCTCTGTGTGCGTTTTAATAACCTCCCACCCGCACGGCGCAGACTGGGGTTTTGACAGTGAAGTTTTTAACACTGCGATTTAGAAGTGCCGTCTCTAAGGCATGGTGTATATACTGTAGAAAGAAGTCTTTGTACATGATTAGCCAATCGAAAAAAAAAAAATTAATAAAAACGGCTTTATTACCTCAAAGCAGCTCATATAAAGAAAAATAGAATTACTACATGTTTTACCAGTTTTAGAGTGCTTACATACTACCTCTTAACATTCATATAGAACTATTTTTCTTTATTCACTATTTTTTTTTTTTTTTTCCTTTGTAAAGTGTTAAGTCAGCACATAGTTGCAGTGTATGAGAATTGTTTATATCGCTGGCTAAATATAAGGTTTTGACACGGTGGTGGTGGTGGTGGTGGAGGGGGTGGGGGCGGCTGCTGCCAGGTTTGAGCCTCTACCGTCTGTAGTGGGGTTTGTACGGCCTCCCCCCTCCCCCTTCGAACCGCGTGGGTTTACTCCGGGTGCTCCGGACTTCCTCCCGCTCTCCAAAGACGTGCGGGTTTGAAGGTTAATGACCTTCACGTTCGGTGAAAAATTGTCCCCCGGAGCCTGGGGGTGGTGCGAGTGCATGGGGTGATCGCTGGTCGGCACGGACATGGTTTCTGCGCTGTGTCCCTCCCTACGGATGTAACGGTGTCATTTTCCATGCATTCTGGAACAGGAAGGGTTTGGGGGGGAGGTCAGGCTGAATGTTTTGTGCCCGCGACCTTGTAAATCGATTGGCCATATATTTTTTAAATTTTTGAAGCAGACTTGTAGGGTCTCTGAACTTGAGGGGGGGGGAGGATTGAGGTGGATTTGAGCTATGCTTTTGGTCGATTTTTTCAGCATCCAACTACTATCCTCCCAAGTTATTTGTTCCCATTGGAAAAAGTCCGCGTTTTGGGTTGTGTGTGTGTGTGTGTATCAAAGGCTTAAAATAATTTGTGCGTGGCACGACTGCCCCTTTAAGGTTCCCCCTTGCGCCCCTTTAACTGGGGAGGGGTAAATGGGGAGGGAAAGGGGTTCGAACTTAACTTTCTCGCCTCACACAATCATTGCCCATTGTATGAGGTGGTCAGAGGGAGAGACCAGAGGTTTAAACATAGAAAATAGGTGCAGGAGTAGGTCATTCGGCCCTTCGAGCCTGCACCGCCATTCAATATGATCATGGCTGATCATCCAACTCAGTTTCCCATCCCTGCCTTCTCTCCATACCCCCTGATCCGTTTAGCCACAAGGGCCACATCTAACTCCCTCTTAAATATAGCCAACGAACTGTGTGGCCTCAACTACCTTCTGCAACAGAGAATTCCACAGATTCACCACTCTCTGTGTGAAAAATGTTTTCCTCGTCTCGGTCCTAAAAGATTTCCCCCTTATCCTTAAACTGTGTGGCCCCCTTGTTCTGGAGTTTGGGGATTCGGGCAACACACAGCTTTTCGAGCCGCTGCTTCATGGCATCACAGACACGGGTTTGATCCTGATCTCGGGCTGCTGTGTGTGTGTGTGTGTGTGTGTGTGTATGTGCGTGCGCTGAGTGACCGCACAGGCTTCCCCCGGGTGCTCCGGTTCCCCCTCTCCCCACATCCCAAAGACGTGCATATTTGCAGGTTCATTATTGTGTGTGTGTGTAAGGAGCGGATGAGAAAGTGGGATAGTAGAACTAGAGTGTTGGCGGGTGATCGATGGCCGGTGTGGGCCGAAGGGCCTGTTTCCCCCCCGCTGTATCTCCAAACCAAAAGAGCCACCAACATGCACTGGGGTGGGAATGGGAGTGGGAAATTTGACGGGAATGCTGGGGAGAATAGCACACACCTGTTCATCGACAGAGGCTATTGTTGGCGTTCATCCTAGCGAGTGGTTCATCTGTCGAGGGTGACACATGCAACCCCTAAACTTATCCCACAGAAACTTGCCCAAACTTGCAGAGGCGTGGAATTGTCTTTTTGGAGGGAGGGAGTGAAATGTGGTGAATTTGGCCATGTCGGGGTGAGATGCCCCTCCCCCAACCCCAACCACCCCCACACCCTGGGTGGGGGACATATGGGGGGAGGGGTATGTGAGTTTGTTCCCACTCTACCCCCAACCCCAATCCCAATCCCAGTCCGAGACAAAGTTGGGAAAATGGCGGATTGGGGTTGGCACAAAATGGCCGACACAAAATGGCTGCCGCTCTTCAGAGTCCCCTACTAGGAGAACTCTGAACAGTCCTGGCACCTCGAACCTCTCCTTCCCCAAACCCGACGTGCGGAAAACCTGGAGGGAGCGCGGCAGGGGCGTGAGGGGGTTGAGGCACGAGGGTTCCCCTTGGGTGGGGAACATTGGATTTGAACATTGCACAACTCGGATTAGACACAAAACTCGATGGTTTGCGATCGTTAATTTTGAAAATCTTTTTTTTTTCTGTTTAGCTGAGGTTTCTTTCCCTCCTGTTTCAATGTACACTCTTGTTATGCTTTTACGATATGAATGTGCACATTTTTTTGTGGTTAAGTAAATAAAATGAAATAAGACAAACAATTGGTCGTGATCGAGAATGTGGTTCGGGCGTCAGTGAATGTGTCAACATTTTATCCACTCCGAACGAACGGTGCTTGGTGGAGGGACAAGGGGTGGGGAGGGGGGAAATTAGGGGCAGCACAGTGGAATAGTGGTAGAACTACTGCCTTACATCACCAGAGACCTGGGTTCGATCCTGGCCACGGGTGCTTAGAATAGAATAGTTTCTTTATTGTCATTGTAACATGAACCATGTACAACGAAATTTAAAAATGTCAGCCAGTCAGTGCACCACTTGTCTGTGTGGAGTTTGCACGTTCTCTCCCCGTGAGTACGTTCTCTCTGCGTGCGTTTTCTCCGGGTGCTCCGGTTTCCTCCCACATTCCAAAGACGTGCAGGTTTGTAGGCGAATTGGCTTGGTATAAAAACGTAAAATAATTTCCCTAGTGGGTGTAGGATGGTGCGGGCGTGCGGGGATCGCTGGTCAGCGCGGACTCGGTCTCCTTGCAGAAAGAACACAGAAACATAGAAAATAGGTGCAGGAGTAGGCCATTCGGCCCTTCGAGCCTGCATCGCCATTCAATATGATCATGGCTGATCATCCAACTCAGTATCCAATCCCTGCCTTCTCTCCATACCCCTTGATCCCTTTAGCCACAAGGGCCACATCTAACTCCCTCTTAAATTTAGCAAATGAACTGTGGCCTCAACCACCTTCTGTGGCAGAGAGTTCCACAGATTCACCACTCTCTGTGTACAAAATGTTTTTCTCATCTCGGTCCTAAAAGACTTCCCTCTTATCCTTAAACTGTGTGACCCCTTGTTCTGGACTTCCCCAACATCGGGAACAATCTTCCTGCATCTAGCCTGTCCAACCCCTTAGGAATTTTGTACGTTTCTATAAGATCCCCCCTCAATCTTCTAAATTCTAGCGAGTACAAGCCGAGTCTATCCAGTCTTTCTTCATATGAAAGTCCTGCCATTCCCAGGAATCAGTCTGGTGAACCTTCTCTGTACTCCCTCTATGGCAAGAATGTCTTTCCTCAGATTAGGAGACCAAAACTGTATGCAATACTCCAGGTGTGGTCTCACCAAGACCTTGTATAACTGCAGTAGAACCTCCCTGCTCCTATACTCAAATCCTTTTGTTATGAATGCCAAGTGTCTACCTTCGATTTACCTCAGCACTCAGGTGTGTCTACCTCAGCACCTAAGTTACAGAGAAAAGGTTGAACAAGTTAGGTCTTTATTCTTTGGAGCGCAGAAGGTTAAGTGGGGACTTGATAGAGGTCTTTAAAATGATGAGAGGGATAGACAGAGTTGACGTGGATAAGCTTTTCCCATTGAGAGTAGGGAAGATTCAAACAAGCGGACATGACTTGAGAATTAAGGGACAGAAGTTTAGGGATAACATGAGGAGGAACTTCTTTACTCAGAGAGTGGTGGCTGTGTGGAATGAGCTTCCAGTGAAGGTGGTGGAGGCAGGTTCGTTTTTACCATTGTATAGGTATATGGACACGAAAGGAATGGAGGGTTATGGTCTGAGTGCAGGTAGATGGGACTAGGGGAGAATAAGTGTTCGGCACGGACTAGAAGGGCCGAGATGGCCTGTTTCCGTGCTGTAATTGTTATATGGTCATATGAGTTTATCCAGCATCTGCAGTTCTTCCTTACACCGCGATGTTTGTAGGTTGATTGGCTTTGGTGAATTAACTTGGTGAAGAAATATACAAAATTCTTAAGGGGTTGGACAGGCTAGATGCAGGAAGATTGGTCCCGATGGTACACAAAAAAGCTGGAGAAACTCAGCGGGTGCAGCAGCATCGATGGAGCGAAGGAAATAGGCAACGTTTTGGGCCGAAACCCTTCTTCAGACTGATGGGGAAGTCCAGAACAAGGGGTCACACAGTTTAAGGATAAGGGGGAAATCTTTTAGGACCGAGATGAGAAAAACATTTTTCACACACAAGAGAGTGGTGAATCTGTGGAATTCTCTGCCACAGAGGGTAGTTGAGGCCACAGTTCATTGTCTATATTTAAGAGGGAGTTAGATGTGGCTAAAGGGATCAGGGGGTATGGAGAGAAGGCAGGTACAGGATACTGAGTTGGATGATCATATTGAATGGCGGTGCAGGCTGGAAGGGCCGAATGGCCTACCCCTGCACCTATTGTCTATGTATCTATGGTGTATGTGTGTTACTTGGATCCAGTGGATGTAGGATAGTGCGTGCATCGCCATCCCTGGCCGGTGCAGGCTCGGTGGGCCGAAGGGCCTCTTTCCACGCTGTATCTCTAAACGGAATGAAATCACTGCAATCTCTCAGCCTCGTTACATTGAAATAAGATTCGATCGGTCCTCCCTCCTACGCATTGCAAGTGCCGACAAGCGCTGATTAAACACTTTAGATTTATATTCGTAGGGCGAGCACGAGGGAGGATACCCTGTTCTAATTTGGCTCCTATGAATATGTAATTAATCTAATTTCCATCTCTATTATCATTTAAAATCCTATAATCACCACACTTTACTGGTGTAATTGCTTTTTAATTAGCTGCTTTAATTGTCGTAATTGCTCTAATTGTCAAGGCTCTCGGCTGCAGCTTGCCACTAAATGCTGGGTAATTCATTCCTTCTTCCTGGCTGTGGTCTTGTTCCAGTCCTGCCCTCATTCTAGCCTCTCCTCCCTCTCTTCCTGCTCCCTCCCCTTCTGCCCACTCCCCTTCTGCCCCCTCCCCTCCCCATACACTCCCCTTCTGCCTCATCCACCTCCCCAACTCTCCTCTACACACTCATCTCTCCCCCCCTCTCTCCTCCCTCTCCCTCCTCTCTCTCCCTATCCTATACCCTTCCCTTCGTATATCTCCCCCTCCTGCCCCTACCCCCCCTTT
>NW_026576168.1:112500-142500 GCF_028641065.1 Leucoraja erinaceus | reverse complement strand
ATACCCAACACACAGAACAAACAGAACAGTTTCAAGATGTGGACTCTTATACATAGAAACATAGAAAATATGTGCAGGAGTAGGCCATTCGGCCCTTCGAGCCTGCACCTCCATTCAATATGATCATGGCTGATCATCCAACTCAGTATCCTGTACCTGCCTTCTCTCCATACCCCCTGATCCCTTTAGCCACACGGGCCACATCTAACTCCCTCTTAAATATAGCCAACGAACTGTGGCCTCAACTACCTTCTGTGGCAGAGAGTTCCACAGATTCACTACTCTCTGTGCAAAAAAATGTTTTTCTCATCTCGGTCCTAGAAGATTTCCCCCTTATCCTTAAACTGTGACCCCTTGTTCTGGACTTCCCCAACATCGGGAACAATCTTCATTCATCTAGCCTGTCCAACCCCTTAAGAATTTTGTAAGTTTCTATAAGATCCCCCCTCAATCTTCTGAATTCTAGCGAGTACAAGCCGAGTCTATCCAGTCTTTCTTCATATGAAAGTCCTGCCATCCCAGGAATCAGACTGGTGAACCTTCTCCGTACTCCCTCTATGGCAAGGATGTCTTTCCTCAGATTAGGAGACCAAAACTGTACGCAATACTCCAGGTGTGGTCTCACCAAGACCCTATACAACTGCAGTAGAACCTCCCTGCTCTTATACTCAAATACTTATACTCAATACATATTCGAGACCCAATGTAGTCTGGGCGATCGTTTCATGAACATAGAAACATAGAAACATAGAAAATAGGTGCAGGAGTAGGCCATTCGGCCCTTCGAGCCTGCACCGCCATTCAATATGATCATGGCTGATCATCCAACTCGGTATCCTGTACCTGCCTTCTCTCCATACCCCCTGATCCCTTTAGTCACAAGGGCCACATCTAACTCCCTCTTAAATCTTCGCTTAGTCCGCCTGGACCTACCTGATCTCCTGGTTGTGAAACACTTTAATTCCCCTTCTCATTCCCACACTGACCTTTCTGTCCTGGGCCACCTCCATTGTCAGAGTGAAGTTAATTGCAAATTGGACAATCAGCATCTCATATTTCGCTTGGGCAGCTTACAATCCAGGGGTATGAATATTGATTTCTCTAACTTCAAGTAACCCCGGCATTCCCTCTCTCGCCATCGCTCCCCCACGCAAGTAGCACCATCTTCTCATTCTCACCTAGCAAACATTGTCCTTTATCATCGATACCTTTTTTTGGGTGAATTTTTCATTCATTGTTCTATCTCTCTCTATATCACTGTCTTGAGCGTCCAGGAGCGAAAAGACTACAAAAAGTTGTGACCACTGCCCAGTCCATCAATGGCTCTGACCTCCTCACCATCGAAGGGATCTATTGTAGTCGCTACCTCAAAAAGGCAGCCAACATCATCAAGGACCCACACACCATCCTGGCCACACTCATTTCACTATTGCCATCAGGAAGAAGGTGCAGGAACCTGAAAATTGTAACGTCCAAGTTCAGGAACAGCCATCAGGCTATTAAACACAACAACAAATAAGCTCCGAGCTCTGAACTGCAAAATACTATTTTATTATTGCGCTTTCTGGAGTGCTAGTATGGGTGTTGTGGGACTGGTTTTCAGAGGGCTAGTATGAACATTGTGGGCTGAATGGATTCTTGGGCTGGCGGCTCAGTCACTCAAGCCTGTTGTGCTGGACGCTCACTCACTCACGGCTGGTGAGCTGGCAGTTGACTCACGACTATTCCTTGAAATTGCATTTCAAGCAAGTTGCAAGGCCATCAAATTCAAGTGCAGTTTCTTACCACTTCCAGCAGGGTGCAAGGCCACCAAATTCAAGTGCAGTTTCATACCATTTCAAGCAGGGTGCAAGGCCACTAGAGTCAGCGAGTAATGACCTCTCCCTCCACCATCTAGCAGAGACTGAGTCACGCACACACTTCTGGGTTTTATAGTCCCTCCACCTCCCACCAGAAGGGGGTGGCCTTCATGGCGTGATTGACAGGAGATAGAATCTCAACATTTTTAAACACTATAACTCCTTTAATTTTCATCGATGGGATAAATCCTTGGCACCTGATGAGGTGAGGGGGACTCTGAGTAAGATGGCCAAAAATCACAGCCGTACGTGGTAGTGTTTTTTTTAAAAATCAATATAAAGCGCAAACGGGAAGTGGTCAAGATTAGACTTTTAATTATATAGAAGGTAACGTTAATTAGGCAAGGCAACGTTAATTAGGCAAGGCAACGTTAATTAGGCAAGGCAACGTTAATTAGGCAAGGCAACGTTAATTAGGCAAGGCAACTTAAATTAGGCAAGGCAACTTAAATTAGGCAAGGCAACTTTAACCATATAACCATATACCATATAACAATTACAGCACGGAAACAGGCCATCTCGACCCTTCTAGTCCGTGCCGAACACATAATCTCCCCTAGTCCCATATACCTGCGCTCAGACCATAACCCTCCATTCCCTTCCCATCCATATAACTATCCAATTTATTTTTAAATGATAAAAACGAACCTGCCTCCACCACCTTCACTGGAAGCTCATTCCACACAGCTACCACTCTCTGAGTAAAGAAGTTCCCCCTCATGTTACCCCTAAACTTCAGTCCCTTAATTCTCATGTCATGTCCCCTTGTTTGAATCTTCCCTAATCTCAGTGGGAAAAGCTTTTCCACGTCAACTCTCTTAATTAGGCATCACAGCTTTAGCTAATCCAAACCAAAGGCAACACAGCTTTAGCATTTCCAAACTATATTTTCAAATCATATTAAGGGCACTGACAAGTCAGTAAAACCACTCATAATTTAGTAGACATGTGTTCAGTGTTATTCACAGCTTAGACTGAGAGATGCGACCCTCTTGCTCCCCCATCTTGCGGAGACTGACTGAGGCACTCAACACTTCCGGGTTTTATAGTCCCTCTCGAAGGGGCGTGGCCTTCAAGAGAGAGAATCTCAACATTTTTTTAAACACTAATAGCTCTTTTATTTTTCATCGATGGGAAAAATCCTCTTGTCCTGCGCAGTGGAGGGGTGAGTAAGATCTGAGTAAGATGACCAAAAATCACAGCCATAAGTAGCAGCATTTTTTTCCTAAAATCAATATACTGAACAACAGCAAGTGGTCAAGATCAGACTTTTAGTAATACAGATGAGAAAAACCTCAAATTTTCTGAGTATTAATTGCCCAATCAATGCACGTTTGACATTGAGGTCGGACGCAAATTGACCAATCCCACGCTTTGTTTTATGGTTGCGAGGCAGCGAGGACTGTCATATGAGGAAAGATTGAAAAGACTAGGCTTGTATTCACTGGAGTTTAGAAGGATGAGGGGGCATCTTATAGAAACATATAAAATTATAAAAGGACTGGACAAGCTAGATGCAGGAAAAATGTTCCCAATGTTGGGCGAGTCCAGAACCAGGGGCCACAGTCTTAGAATAAGGGGGAGGTCATTTAAGACTGAGGTGAGAAAAAAACTTTTTCACCCAGAGAGTTGTGAATTTATGGAATTCCCTGCCACAGAGGGCAGTGGAGGCCAAATCACTGGATGGATTTAAGAGAGAGTTAGATAGAGCTCTAGGGGCTAGTGGTGTCAAGAGATATGGGGAGAAGGCAGGCATGGGTTATTGATTGGGGACAATCAGCCATGATTACAATGAATGGCGGTGCTGGCTCGAAGGGCCGAATGGCCTCCACCTGCACCTATTTTCTATGTTTCTATGTTTCTATGACCCTGAGATCATGGCGGCCTCCTCATTACATCAAAACAATAACAAGGTTTCCAAGGAATAAAGGTAATCCTCACCTTGCTGAACATTTTGTTTCTCGATTGATTTTTCTTGATAAATGTTAATAATGTGAACTGTTAAATAAAAATGATAAACAACAAATGTGCAGCTAGGGTTAGGGTCGGACAGTCAGTCAGTTAGTCGGGCTTGTCGGTAGGCTGATGGATGCTGTGGAGGATCGGTCGGGCTGTCGGGTCGCCAGTGGGTGGTGAGAGTTGGGCTGGGTGCAAGCGAGCGGGCAGTCTGACAGAGCCGGTGTTATAGGGGGAATGAAGGCGGCCTGGTCGGCATGCAGGGGGCAGTGCTGCGCCCCACCATTTTGACTCTTTTAGCCCTTAGGGGAAAAAAGCAGGAACGGGGTACTGATTTTAGATGATCAGCCATGATCATATTGAATGGCGGTGCTGTGTCGAAGGGCCGAATGGTGCTCTCTCTCGCTCCCTCCCTCTCTCCCTCTCTCCCTCCCCTCCCCCCCCCTCTCTCCTCCCCCCCTTTCTCTCTCCCCCCTCCCTCTCTCTCTCCCTCTCTCCCTCTCCCTCCCCCTCCGCCTCCCTCGTCCTCTCCCTCCCTCTCATCCCTCTCTCCCTCTCCATCTCCCTCACCCGCTCCCCCTCCCTCTCCCTCTCCCTCTCCCTCTCCTCTCCCCCCCCCCCACCCCCTCTCTCTCCCCCTCCCTCTCCCTCTCTCCCCTCCCTCCTCTCCCCTTTCCATCACCCCCTCCTTCTCATCCCTCTTCCTCACCCCCTCTCCTCTCTCTCCCTCTCCCTCTCGCTCTCCCTCTCCCTCTCCCTCTCCCCTCTCCTCCCTCTCCCTCTCCCTCTCCCTCTCCCTCTCCCCCTCCCCCCCCCCCCCCCCTCTCCCTCTCCCCTTTCTCCCTCCCCCTCCCCCTCCCCCTCTCCCCTCTCCTCTCCTCTCTCCCCTCATCCCCTCTCACCCCTCTCCCTCACCCCCTCCCTCTCCCCCCTCCCTCCCTCCCCCCTCCCCCTCCCCTCCCTCCCCCTCTCTCCCCTCCTCTCTCTCCCCGCCTCCTCTCTCCTCCCCCTCCCCCCAGGGACGGCCAGATGTTCAAAAGAGGAAGAGGAAATGATCCCCTTCCTCTCGTTCAGCAAAGTCGAAGCAAATGCAATAATTTTCTCAAATTCACGTCCAGCCGAATCATCAAACTCTGACACGAAAGCCGTCAAACTTTCAAAGCATTAAATGATCACAGAATTACAAAAGGACAAAACCAGACTGATCCAGCTTGCAGACAATTCACACTGCAGTGCCCCTCAGTCCCAGATGGCTATCCTGCTCCCTTGAATGCTTTTGTTCCCCACTTCATAACAAAGACTTTATTCATTCAGTCATTGCAATTTACAGTATTAAGGGACTGTCCCACAGCATGCGACTGCATGCGGCAAGCGCGGCCTAACGTGGTGGCTTGAGCCGTACGGCCTCGCGGGGCCGGTCCCACTTCGATCGCCGGAGCCGTATGGAGTTGTACGGAGCTGCTCCCGACATCGCGCAGGGCTCCGGAAAACTGACCGTGTTCAAACATTCCTCGCGGCAATGGCCTGCCGCCGCCTCGACGACGTACGCCACCCGCGAACTTCGCTCGCCCACGCTTCTGGTTTGGTTGCGCTTGCCGCATGCAGTCGCATGCTGGTGGGACAGGCCCTTTAGGAGTTACAAAGACTTTCACATTACCTCAGGCGATCATTATAATGTGACCATCGCCTACTCGCTGCCTGGTTCCGCTGATGGCCAACTATGACAGGCCCTGGAGCTGACCGACACAGAGATCCCAACCCCCCTCCCCCCCCCCGATCGGCCCTCTCCTCCTCTCCCTGCCCATTTATTTTCTCTTTCCCAGGACTTTATTCAGTAAATGCATATTGCGGTGTAACACAAGGTACAAAAACATTCAGTAATCACAGTGCATCAGGCAATAACCATATAACAATTACAGCACGGAAACAGGCCATCTCGGCCCTTCTCGTCCGTGCCGAACACGTATTCTCCCCTAGTCCCATATACCTGCACTCACACCATAACCCTCCATTCCTTTCCCGTCCATATAACTATCCAATTTATTTTTAAATGATAAAAACGAACCTGCCTCCATCACCTTCACTGGAAGCTCATTCCACACAGCCACCACTCTCTGAGTAAAGACGTTCCCCCTCATGTTACCCCTAAACTTCAGTCCCTTAATTCTCAAGTCATGTCCTCTTGTTTGAATCTTCCCTACTCTCAGTGGGAAAACCTTGTCCACGTCAACTCTGTCTATCCCTCTCATCATTTTAAAGACCTCTATCAAGTCCCCCCTTAACCTTCTGCGCTCCAAAGAATAGAGACCAACTTGTTCAACTTTTCTCTGTAACTTAGTTGCTGAAACCCTTAATATAATATATCATTAATATACAATAATGGCATACTGGTACAGGGGCTGCAGCATCTCACACTCCATATACACACATGGAACATGGACTCTTCCTCGCCACAGATGGTACATGCGGCCGGCGAGTCCGTGAACTGATTTAAATATTGGTTACACACCACAGCTCTGTGCAACGCTCTCCACCCCAGGTCCCCGATGTAAAGGAGGAGGACTCGCCTGTAGAGAGGACTCCACTGGGGACCTCTCCCACCGTCAGGTGGTGACACGGACCGCCATGGTGTGTCGGGACGGAAGACGGGGGCAAGGAAGTGCAGAGTGTACGGTACGCGCCTCTCGGCGCCACGGAACGGCACGCTGGGCATCTCGGAAAGGCGGCTCATGTTGCACGGGGCCGGCTCTCGGTAACGGACCCGGGTCTTGGGTCCTCTGGGCAATTCCGACTGAGCGCGGGTAAGCCTGGCCGCAATCATAGCAAAAGGATTTGAGTATAGGAGCAGGGAGGTTCTACTGCAGTTGTACAGGGTCTTGGTGAGACCACACCTGGAGTATTGCGTACAGTTTTGGTCTCCTAATCTGAGGAAAGACATTCTTGCCATGGAGGGAGTACAGAGAAGGTTCACCAGGCTGATTCCTGGGATGTCAGGACTTTAATATGAAGAAAGACTGGATAGACTCGGCTTGTAATCGCTAGAATTTAGAAGATTGAGGGGGGATCTTATAGAAACTTACAAAATTCTTAAGGGGTTGGACAGGCTAGATGCAGGAAGATTGTTCCCGATGTTGGGGAAGTCCAGAACAAGGGGTCACACAGTTTAATGATAAGAGGGAAATCTTTTAGGACCGAGATGAGAAAATAATTTTTTACACAGAGAGTGGTGAATCTGTGGAATTCTCTGCCACAGAAGGTAGTTGCGGCCAGTTCATCGGCTATATTTAAGAGGGAGTTAGATGTGGCCCTTGTGGCTAAAGGGATCAGGGGGTACGGAGAGAAGGCAGGTACAGGATACTGAGTTGGATGATCAGCCATGATCATATTGAATGGCGGTGCAGGCTCGAAGGGCCGAATGGCCTACTCCTGCACCTATTTTCTATGTTTCTATGTTTCTAAATATATTTCTTTATTTATTTATTTGTTCAACCGAAAATAATTTATTCAACAATTTACGATATGTACGATACAAAATAATTGTAAACAAAACACACCACCATAATGCAATTCAAACAAATATTCTTCAATATCAAATATACCATTAAAACTATTTCCCCCACAGGGTCATAAGGAATAGGAGTAGAATTAGGCCATTTGGCCCATCAAAAGCCTATTCTGCCATTCAATCGTGGCTGATCTATCTCTCCCTCCTAACTCCATTCTCCTGCCTTCTCCCCATAACCTCAGACACCCATACTAAGCAAAAATCTATCTATCTCTGCCTTAAATATATCCAGTGACTTGGCCTCCACAGCCATCTGTGGCAAATAATTCCACAGATGAGGGTGGCCGCGGTGGATGCAGCGGTAGAGTTGCTGCCTTAATGCCCCTGTCCCACTTAGGAAACCTGAACGGAAACCTCTGGAGACTTTGCGCCCCACCCAAGGTTTCCGTGCGGTTCCTGGAGGTTGCTGGTGGTTGCCGGAGGTTGCAGGTGGTTGCCGGAGGTTGCAGGTAGTGGTAGCAGGTAGGGAGACTGATAAAAACCTCCGGGAACCGCACGGAAACCTTGGTTGAGGCGCAAAGTCTCCAGAGGTTTCCGTTCAGGTTTCCGTTCAGGTTTCCTAAGTAGGACAGGGGCATAACAATGCTTGCAGCGCCAGACACCCGGGTTCAATCCCGACTACGGGTGCTGTCTGTACGGAGTTTGTACATTTTTCTCCGAGAGCTTCGGTTTCGTCCCACACTCCAAAGGAGTACAGGTTTGTAGGTTAATTGGCTTGGTGTGTGTGTAGAAATTGTCCCCAGTGTGTGCAGGATTGTGTTAATGTCCTCATTCCTCATTCCTCACACAACCTCATTCTTAACGTGGGAAAAACTAAGGAGATGGTGGTTGACTTCAGGAGGGCGGGGAAACAACACCATACACCTCTGCACATCGACGGAGCTGATGTGGAAAGGGTCAGCAGCGTGAAGTTCCTAGGACTACATCTGTCTGATGACCTGACGTCCACGGCCAACACCACAGCACTGGCCAAGAGAGCCCAGCAGCGACTACACCCTCTCCGAAGACTGCGTAAAGCAGGTCTCCCCACTACACACCTACGGACTTTTTATAGGGGGACAATCGAGAGCACATTGACCTACGGCATCACTTCCTGGTTCGGGAGCGGCAAGGCGTACGAACGGCACCAACTACACAGGATTGTGAAGACCGCAAGCAGGATTATTGGTGCTCCACTCCCTTTCCTGCTGGACTTATACAGGAAGAGATGTATCAGCAGAGCCATCTCCATCATCAAAGACCCCTACCATCCATCGCATCACATATTCTCCATCCTGCCATCTGGGAAGAGGTACAGGAGCATTAGCTGCAAAACCAGCCGGATGCTCCTCAGCTTCTTCCCGCAGGCTATAAGACTGCTAAACGGACTTTGCCCCATGCCAAGTATCGCGCACCAACCACCAACCTGGACACACTGCAGCAGAGCCACTGTTGTGCCGCTGCCGATCGGAACGCCTGTTGAATGTTTAGTAGAGTGTTAAATTTGTTCATGATACATGTATTTTTATTTCTATTTATTTTTAATGCACACTGAATGGACACTGGTTGAGCAACATTTTTTTTGTTTCCTCTGGGTATGTGAATACTCAGGAAATGACCATAAAGATATACAATATACAATGTGCGGGGATCGCTGGTCGGCGCGGACTCGGTGGGCCGAAGGGCCTGTTTCCACGCTGTATCTCTAAACTAAACTAAATTAAAGATTCACCACCCTCTGACTAAAGAATCCTTATTAACATAGAAACATAGAAGCATAGAAAATTGGTGCAGGAGTAGGCCATTCGGCCCTTCAAGCCTGCACCACCATTCAATATGATCATGGCTGATCATCCAACTCAGTGTCCTGTACCTGCCTTCTCTCCATACCCCCTGATCCCTTTAGCCACAAGGGCCACATCTAACTCCCTCTTAAATATAGCCAATGAACTGGCCTCAACTACCTTCAGTGGCAGAGAATTCCACAGATTCACCACTCTCTGTGTAAAAAATGATTTTCTCATCTCGGTCCTAAAAGACTTCCCCCTTATCCTTAAATTGTGACCCCTAGTTCTGGACTTCCCCAACATCGGGAACAATCTTCCTGCATCTAGCCTGTCCAACCCCTTAAGAATTTTGTAAGTTTCTTTAAGATCCCCCCTCAATCTTCTAAATTCTAGCGAGTACAAGCCGAGTCTATCCAGTCTTTCTTCATATGAAAGTCCTGCCATCCCAGGAATCAGTCTGGTGAACCTTCTCTGCAAGAATGTCCTTCCTCAGATTTTGAGACCAAAACTGTACGTAATACTCCAGGTGTGGTCTCACCAAGACCCTGTACAACTGCAGTAGAACCTCCTGCAGTTGTACAGGACTGCAGTTGAAAGTCCTGCCATCCCAGGACTCTGTATGGTTAAGATTAAGATTGCATTCCACCCCCCTACTGTGTAGCCAATTGGATGTATTATTCCCTGACCGACCTGGTCTGAAGGATCTAAGTTATTCCAGCTTCTTGTGTCTACTTTCGATGAAGGACTCATTGGTTGAGACTGATTTCATCTCAACATGAAACTGACCACCCACTGCGGAGTCATAGTGAAACCAGGAAGTGTACAGTGTCTAAAAATACTGCGTGCAGAGTGGAGGGTGGTTGTCTTAGAGCAGCGCAGAGAGCGAGAGTGAGAGACGGGGAGGAGAGAGGAAAGAATGGCTGAGAGCTTGGGGCAGAATCTTCGCTGCACCATCTGCGCCCACATCTATTCGGAGCCCGTCACCTTGGACTGCGGCCACAACTTCTGCCGGGCGTGCGTCTTGGGACGGTGGGGCGGAGAGGAGGGAACTGTCGCATGCCCGCAGTGTTGCCAGGGGTTCCCCAGGAGGGAGCTGAAAACTAACCAGCTCCTCGCCACCTTGGTGACCAGCCTGGGCTTGTTGAACCTGGGTCCCAGCCCCACGGTTGGCATGGGACGATGCCCATCCCACTGGGACCTGCCGATGCTATTCTGCCCAAAGGATCTCACCCTGGTCTGCCCCAGCTGCCTGGCGCAAGGATCGGAGGGCAGGAACACGCTGATCCCCACAGAGGAAGCCTTTGCCCTCTGCCAGGTACGAACACCCACCCCCACACCCCCACCCGTCAAATCTCATAACTTGGACGGCACTGGTAGACATAGACATAGAAAATAGAAAAGCCACACAGCCATCTGGCTCAGACAAAACTCTGATTATTAATAACCCATTTTCTGTTATTTGCACTTTGTCAGTTTATTTATTCATGTGTGTGTATATATTTATATCATGATATATGGACACATTGATCTGTTTTGTAGTAAATGCCTACTATGTTCTGTGTGCTGAAGCAAAGCAAGAATTTCATTGTCCTATACAGGGACACATGACAATAAACTCACTTGAACTTGAACTTGAAATAGGTGCAGGAGTAGAGGCCATTCGACCCTTCGAGCCTGCACCGCCATTCGATATGATCATGGCTGATCATCCAACTCGGTATCCTGTACCTGCCTTCTCTCCATACCCCCTGATCCCTTTAGCCACATCTAACTCGCTCTTAAATATAGCCAATGAACTGTGGCCTCAACTAACTTCTGTGGCAGAGGATTCCACAGATTCACCACTCTCTGTGTGAAAAATGTTTTCCTCATCTCGATCCTGAAAGATTTCCCCCTTATCCTTAAACTGTGACCCCTAGTTCTGGACTTCCACAACATCGGGAACAATCTTCCTGCATCTAGCCTGTCCAACCCCTTAAGAATTTTGTACGTTTCTAACACTGGTAGAACTGCTGCCTCACAGCGACAGAGAACCTGGGTTTGATCCTGAGCTCGGGTGCTGGCGTGTGTGTGAGTGTGTGTGTGAGTGTGTGTGTGTGTGTGTGTGTGTGTGTGTGTGAGTGTGTGTGTGTGTGTATGCGTGCGAGTGTGTGTGCGTGCGTGCGAGTGTGTGTGTGTGTGTGTGTGTGTGTGTGTGTGTGTGCGTGCGTGCGAGTGTGTGGTGTGTGTGTGTTGTGCGCGTGGTGTGTGTGTGTGTGTGTGTGTGTGCGTGCGTGCGTGCGTGCGTGCGTGCGCGTGCGTGCGTGTGTGTGTGTGTGTGCGCGTGCGTGTGTGTGTGTGTGTGTGCGTGCGTGCGTGTGTGTTATAGATTAATGGAGGCAAAGAGTGACACAGTGTGGAAACAGACCCACCTGCCCAACTTGCCCACACCGGCCAACATGTCCCAGCTACACTAGACCAACTTGCCTGCGCTTGGTCTATATCCCTCCAAGCCTGTCCTATCCATGTCCCTGTCTAGCTGTTTCTCAAATGATGGATAGTCAAGATTCAAGAGAGTTTTATTGTCATGTATCCCAGTTAGGACAATGAAATTCTTGCTTGCTGAAGCACAACAGAGTATGTAAACATAATACAGGACAGGAGATAAAAGTTCTGCGTGTCTATAGACCATAAACCACAATAAATAAACAGATAAGGTGCAGTAGGCTGTTATAGTTCAGAGCTTGTTTAATAGAAACATAGAAACATAAAATTAGGTGCAGGAGTAGGCCATTCGGCCCTTCGAGCCTGCACCGCCATTCAATATGATCATGGCTGATCATCCAACTCAGTATCCTGTACCCTGCCTTCTCTCCATACCCTCTGATCCCCTTAGCCACAAGGGCCACATCTAACTCCCTCTTAAATATAGCCAATGAACTGGCCTCAACTACCCGTTGAGGCCAGTTGTGTTTGTAATGTTGTGTTTAATAGCCTGATGGCTGTGGGGAAGGAGCTATTCCTGAACCTGGATGTTCCAGATTTCAAGCCCCTGTACCTTCTCAACTCCCAGCCTCAACTACCTCCTCCGGCAGCTTGTTGCAGACACCCACCACCCTTTGTGTGACCCCTCAGATTCCTCGTAAATCTTTTCCCCTTCACCTTGAACCTATGTCCTCGATTCCCCTACTCTGGCCAAGAGACTCTGTGCGTCCACCCGATCTATTCCTCTCATGATTCTGTACACCTCTATAAGATCATCGGCAATAAGGTACAGGAGCCTGAGAACTGTGACCACTAGGTTCAAGATTCGCTTCTTCCCGACAACCATCAGGCTCTCGAACACCACACACTTACCTTAACTATGGGCTTAGCAGTGGAGTTGCTGCCTCACAGCGACAGAGACCTGGGTTCGATCCTGACCTCGGGTGCTGTCTGTACGGAGTTTGTACCTTCTCCCCGTGATCTGTGTGGGCTGTGCAGGGTGATGGTGAGGCCACTCCATTTTTGTTAATCAAAAATGATTTATTCAAATATTTACTATAATATGTACAATACTAAATAATTCATAAAAAGATAGAAACATAGACAATAGGTGCAGGAGTAGGCCATTCGGCCCTTCGAGCCTGCACCGCCATTCAATATGATCATGGCTGATCATCCAACTCAATATCCCGTACCTGCCTTCTCTCCATACCTCCTGATTCCTTTAGCCACAAGGGCCACATCTAACTCCCTCTTAAATATAGCCAATGAACTGGCCTCAACTACCTTCTGTGGCAGAGAATTCCACAGATTCACCACTTTCTGTGTAAAAAATGATTTTCTCATCTCGGTCCTAAAAGATTTCCCCCTTATCCTTTAACTGTGACCCCTTGTTCTGGACTTCCCCAACATCGGGAACAATCTTCCTGCATCTAGCCTGTCCAACCCCTTAAGGAATTTGTAAGTTTCTATAAGATCCCCCCTCAATCTTCTAAATTCTAGCGAGTACAAACCGAGTCTATCCAGTCTTTCTTCATATTCTCTGGAGCGCAGAAGGTTAAGGGGGGACTTGATAGAGGTCTTTAAAATGATGACAGGGATAGACAGAGTTGATGTGGACAAGCTTTTCCCTTTGAGAATAGGGAAGATTCAAACAAGAGGACATGACTTCAGAATTAAGGGACAGAAGTTTAGGGGTAATATGAGGGGGAACTTCTTTACTCAGAGAGTGGTAGCGGTGTGGAATGAGCTTCCAGTGGAAGTGGTGGAGGCAGGTTCATTGGTATCATTTAAAAATAAATTGGATAGGCATATGGATGAGAAGGGAATGGGGGGTTATGGTATGAGTGCAGGCAGGTGGGACTAAGGGGGAAAAAAAATTTGTTCGGCACGGACTTGTAGGGCCGAGATGGCCTGTTTCCGTGCTGTAATTGTTATATGGTTATATGGTTATATGAAAGTCCTGACATCCCAGGAATCAGTCTGGTGAACCTTCTCTGTACTCCCTCTATGGCAACAATGTCTTTCAAACAAAACTCACCACCACGATACAAGTATAAAACAAATTTCCTTTAAATGACTATTTCCCCATCCTTATTAAAGGATACATCCACCCCCCCGCGGTGCCCAGCGGTCCCGGGAATCCCCCAGGGCACCCCAGGACAGCACGTAGTCCCTCTCTAACCCCACCCGGGCACGGACGTAACCCCGGGAATGGGGCGGGCAGCCGGCTCGGGCCGAGCCCTCCACCGGCTGGTATCGTGACTTGCGGATGGCCAGCTTGGCCAGGCCCAGGAGCAACACAACCAGGACATCTTCACAGCCCGACTCTCTCCCCTACGCACTGGGTGTCCAAAGATGAAGGTGGTGGGTGTGAAGAGCAGTGTGAAGAGCAGCCAGAAGGCAAAGGAGCAGCCCCTTTAGGTATTGGAACAGGGGAACTGCAACCTCACACACGCCATATAGGCCTGTGACACACACTCTGTAGTAAGGAACTGCAGATGCTGGTTTAAATCAAAGATAGACACAAAATGCTGGAGTAACTCAGCGGGACAGGCAGCATCTCCGGTGAGAAGATAAAGGTGACCTTTCAGGTCGAGACCCTTCTATAAACATGGGTCTGAAACATCACCCCTTCCTTCTCTCCAGAGATGCTGCCTGAGTCACTCCAGCATTTTGTGTCGATGTTGAAACACAAGATTCTTCCAGCCCGCAACAGTGGCTGGCGGTTGGCGGGTCTGTGGACCAGGAGATGAACAGGTAGCACGGGACCCCACTGTGCAGTACCATCCATCCCAGGTCCCTGATGTAGAGGGGCTGGTGAGGCCATTTCTGGGGTAGTCTGTGCAGGTCTGGTCTCCTTGTTTACGAAAGGATAGAGAGGTGTGGGAAGCAGTCACAAGAAGGATTTAGAACATTCTTGCTATTGAGGGAGTGCAGCATAGTTTCACGAGGTTTATTCCCGGGATTGTGGGACTGTCATATGTTGAAATTAATGGAACGACTGGGCTTGTGTTCACTGGAATTTAGAAGGATGAAACATAGAAACATAGAAACATAGAAATTAGGTGCAGGAGTAGGCCATTCGGCCCTTCGAGCCTGCACCGCCATTCAATATGATCATGGCTGATCATCCAACTCAGTATCCCGTACCTGCCTTCTCTCCATACCCCCTGATCCCCTTAGCCACAAGGGCTACATCTAACTCCCTCTTAAATATAGCCAATGAACTGGCCTCAACTACCCTCTGTGGCAGAGAGTTCCAGAGGGTAGAGAGATCCACATGAGAGGGGATCTTATAGTATATTCTTTCCGCTGACTGGTTAGCACACATCAAAAGAGCTTTTCACTATAACTCGGTACACGTGACAATAAACTAAACTGAACTGGACTGAATGGAACTAATATAGACACAAAATGCTGGAGTGACTCAGCGGGACAGGCAGCATCTCTGGAGGGAAGGAATGGGTGACGTTTCAGGTCAAGACCCTTTTCCAGACTAGAGTCAGGGGAAAGGGAAACAAGAGATATAGATGAAATGAACTAGACTAAACCAAACTAACATAAACTAAGCTAAACTAAGCTACACCACGCTTAGATAAGCTAAACTAAGTTAAGATAAGGTAAGTTAAAGCAAACTAAACAAAGGAATGACTTACAGAGGACAGTGAATCATTGTCATTCTATGGCATGGCGGCTTGTGGCAGTCAGACCCATGCGTGCATTTTACAGGAAGTAAATCTATATTTGAACGATGAGGGAACTGAGAGTTCGTGGAAATGGCACCGAAGATATCCCCTCTCTCTCCATCCCTTCCCCACCCAAGTTGCACCAGCTTCTCGTTCTCACCCAACAGCTAACAATGGCCAGTTTCCTTTCTCATCGTTACTTTTTTGTATATCATTCATTCATTGTTCTTTATCTCTCCACATCACCGTCTATATCTCTCGTTACCCTTTCCCCTCACTCTCAGTCTGAAGAAGGGTCTCGACCCGAAACGTCACCCGTTCCTTCTCTCCTGAGATGCTGCCTGTCCCGCTGAGTTACTCCAGCGTTGTGTGTCCATCTTCATGTCTCGTGTTGTGTTCTATGACTGTTGGCAGACCAATTTCCCCTCCTGAGATAAATAAAGGTCCAGCGTATCGTATTGTATCGTATCGCATGCTGGTGGATCTGTGGATAAACCATTAATTGATTGTGGTGAGGGTGGGAGGCAGGAGCGTAGGTGAGGATGGGAAAGGAGGGAGTTGGTGAAATGTTTTTTTGTTTTAATAATAAAACAGAGAAAGAGAGAGTAGATAATAGAAAAACATGTGATGTATGGTGTGTGAAAAAGAAAAGGGAAGAGAGAAGTCATGGAGTTGGTGAATGTGAGAGGGGAGGATACTTTTTGCAAGCGTACAGGGGAATGAGAGAGAAGGACGGGATTGGGAGCTGGCAGGGAATGGATGGGCCGAATAGCCTCCTGGGTCACTTCTTCTTCTTTCATGTGGCGTGCACAGCCTAAAGTTGTTGGACAACTTGTTCTGTTTGGGACTGATTCCTGGGATGGCAGGACTTTCATATGAAGAAAGACTGGATAGACTCGGCTTGTACTCGCTAGAATTTAGAAGATTGAGGGGGGATCTTATAGAAACTTACAAAATTCTTAAGGGGTTGGACAGGCTAGATGCAGGAAGATTGTTCCCGATGTTGGGGAAGTCCAGGACAAGGGGTCACAGTTTAACTGATAAGGGGGAAGTCTTTTAGGACCGAGATGAGAAAAAACATTTTCACACAGAGAGTGGTGAATCTGTGGAATTCTCTGCCACAGAAGGTAGTTGAGGCCACAGTTCATTGGCTGTATTTAAGAGGGAGTTAGATGTGGCCCTTGTGGCTAAAAGGGATCAGGGGGTATGGAGAGAAGGCAGGTACGGGATACTGAGTTGGATGATCAGCCATGATCATATTGAATGGCGGTGCAGGCTCGAAGGGCCGAATGGCCTCTACTCCTGCACCTATTTTCTATGTTTCTATGTTTCCGTTTGTGTACGTCGAGTTGATTGCATTAGTCGAAACAGGGCGGGCCACGCGAAGGTTGCAATCTCCCACCCCTCCTGGGTCACAGGAAAAGAGAATGGAAGGGTGGAGAGACGGGACTGCATCAATGAGGATGCTGGAGAGGAATTAAAACTCAGGCAAGGCCTAGTGTGATGGGGAAACATAGACGTGAAATGCTGGAGTAATTCAGCAGGTAGGGGATTGAAGAATACAGTTGAACAGAGGGATCTGGGTATAACCGTGCATAGTTCCTTGAAGGTGGAATCTCATATAGATAGGGTGGTAAAGAAAGCTTTTGGTATGCTAGCCTTTATAAATCAGAGCATTGAGTATAGAAGCTGGGATGTAATGTGTTAAAATTGTACAAGGCATTGGTGAGACCAAATCTGGAGTATGGTGTACAATTTTGGTCGCCCAATTATAGGAAGGATGTCAACAAAATAGAGAGAGTACAGAGGAGATTTACTAGAATGTTGCCTGGGTTTCAACAACTAAGTTACAGAGATAGGTTGAATAAGTTAGGTCTTTATTCTCTGGAGCGCAGAAGGTTTAAGGGGGGACCTGATATAGGTCTTTAAAATGATGAGAGGGATAGACAGAATTGATGTGGACAAGCTTTTCCCTTTGAGAATAGGGAAGATTCAAACAAGAGGACGACTTCAGAATTAAGGGACTGAAGTTTAGGGGTAATATGAGGGGGAACTTCTTTACTCAGAGCGTGGTAGCGGTGTGGAATGAGCTTCCAGTGGAAGTGGTGGAGGCAGGTTCATTGGTATCATTTAAAAATAAATTGGATAGGCATATGGATGAGAAGGGAATGGAGGGTTACGGTATGGGTGCAGGCAGGTGGGACTAAGGGGGAAAAAAAAAATTTGTTCAGCACGGACTTGTAGGGCCGAGATGGCCTGTTTCCGTGCTGTAATTGTTATATGGTTATATGGTCAGGCATCGGCTCTGGAGAACACGGATAGGTGATGTCTTGGGTCGAGACCCTTCTTCAGACTGGGGGAGGGTCCCGACTCGAAACGCCACCCAATCCATATTCTCCAGAGATGCTGCCTGACCCGCTGAGTTACTCCAGCATATTACGCCATTGATTTTCCATCAGACCACCAAACGGGTCTGTTGTACACACACCACCAAACAGATGTTAAATCTGTGTTCATTGTGTGTTTTGTTATTTTATTCGACGTTATGACTGCAAGGTCTGGAATTTTGTTCAGACTGGAAAGTTTGAATGACAATAACGGATACTTTGACTTGACAGTAGGGAGGTTGGGGGATAGCATCAAGCAGGAAATTCGGGATGCGAGTCGCAAAGGTACAGCGGTTATCATGGGTGACTTTAATCTACATATAGATTGGGCCAACCAAATTGGGAACAGCGCTGAGATGGAGGATTTCCTGGAAGGTATGCGGGATGGGTTTTTAAACCAATATGGAGAGGAACTGACAAGAGGGCAGGCCATCCTAGAGTGGCTATTGTGTAATGAGGAAGGATTAGTTAATGATCTTATGCAAGTGACCATAATCGGTTGTGTAAGTCACCATGATAGAGGTCTTTAAAACGATGAGAGGGATAGACGGAGTTGACGAGGATAAGCTTTTCCCACTGAGAGTAGGGAAGATTCAAACAAGAGGACATAACCACCAATAAACCATATAAATTACAGCACGGAAACAGGCCATCTCGACCCTTCTAGTCCGTGCCGAACACATAATCTCCCCTAGTCCCATATACCTGCGCTCACACCATAACCCTCCATTCCCTTCCCATCCATATAACTATCCAATTTATTTTAAATGATAAAAACGAACCTGCCTCCACCACCTTCACTGGAAGCTCATTCCACACAGCTACCACTCTCTGAGTAAAGAAGTTCCCCCTCATGTACCCCTAAACTTCAGTCCCTTAATTCTCATGTCATGTCCCCTTGTTTGAATCTTCCCTACTCTTAGTGGGAAAAGCTTTTCCACGTCAACTCTGTTTATCCCTCTCATCATTTTAAAAAACCTCTATCAAGTCCCCCCTTAACCTTCTGCGCTCCAAAGAATAAAGCCCTAACTTGTTCAACCTTTCTCTGTAACTTAGTTGCTGAAACCCAGGCAACATTCTAGTAAATCTCCTCTGTACTCTCTCTATTTTGTTGACATCCTTCCTATAATTAGGCGACCAAAATTGTACACCATACTCCAGAATTGGCCTCACCAATGCCTTGTACAATTTTAACATTACATCCCAACTTCTATACTCAAAATGATTTGAGAATTAAGGGACAGAAGTTTAGGGGTAACATGAGGGGGAACTTCTTTACTCAGAGAGTGGTGGCTGTGTGGAATGAGCTTCCAGTGGAAGCGGTGGATGCAGGTTCGATTTTATCATTTAAAAATAAATTGGATAGTTATATGGACGGGAAAGGAATGGAGGGTTATGGTCTGAGTGCAGGGAGATGGGACTAGGGGAGAGTAAATGTTCGGCACGGACTAGAAGGGACGAGATGGCCTGTTTCCGTGCTGTAATTGTTATATGGTTATATGGTCATATGGTTAATATGGTGGAATTCTGCATTAGGATGGAGAGTGACTGAGTGGTTAACTCAGAGACCGGCTCCCTGAATTTGAATAAAGGAGACTTTGAAGGTATGAGACTGGCAGGATAGACTGGCAGATTATACTTAAAGGGTTGATGGTGCACATGCAATGGTAAAGATTTAAAGGCCGCATGGATAAACTCCAGAAATTGTTCATCCCGGTCTGGCAAATAAAAACAAACTAGGAAGGCGGGTCGACCTTGGCTGACGAGGGAAGTCAAAGATAGTGTTAAATCCAAGGAAAAGGCTTATAAATCGGCCAGAACAGGCGGCAAGCCAGTGGACTGGGAGAAATTTAGAACTCAACAGAGGAGGACAAGGGGGTTAATTAAGAGGGGAACAAAAAGCATGTGAGAAATCTTGAGTGGAATATAAAAACTGACTGTAAAAGTATCTCTAGGTATGTTAAAAGAGAAAGATTATATTGGTGAAGATGAATGTAGGTCCCTTACAGTCAGAGACAGGTGAATTTATAATGGGAAACAAGGAAATGGCAGAACAGTTAAACGAGTACTTTGGTTTTGTCTTCACTAATGCCCCTGTCCCACTTAGGAAACCTGAACGGAAACCTCAGGAATCTTTGCGCCCCACCCAAGGTTTCCGTGCGGTTCCCGGAGGTTTTTGTCAGTCTCCCTACCTGCAACCTCCGGCAACCACCTGCAACCTCCGGGAACCGCACGAAGACCTTGGGTGGGGCGCAAAGTCTCCAGAGGTTTCCGTTCAGGTTTCCTAAGTGGGACAGGGGCATAAGGAAGACACAAACAATCTCCCAGAAATACTAGTGGACCGAGGATCTAGTGGGAGGGAGGAACTGAAGGGAATCCACATTAGTCAGAAAATGGTAGGTACACAAAAATGCTGGAGAAACTCAGCGGGTGCAGCAGCATCTATGGAGCGAAGGAAATAGGCAACGTTTCGGGCTGAAACCCTTCTTCAGTCTGATGGGGGATGGGGGGGGGGAGAAGAAAGGAAAAAGGAGGAGGAGGAGCCCGAGGGCTGAGGGAGACATAGGAAGGGGAGGAGACAGCAAGGGCTAACAAAATTTGTTAGGTAAACTGTTGGGACTGAATGCAGATGAATCCCTAGGGTCTGATGGTCTGCATCCCAGAATACTCAAGGAGGTGGCCCGAGAAATCGTGGATGCATCAGTGATCATCTTCCAATGTTCTCTCGACTCTGGATCAGTTCCTGTGGAACAGTTCCTGGGTAGCCAATGTAACTCCACTTTTTAAGAAAGGAGAGAGGGAGATATAACAGGGATTTATAGACCAGTTTGCCTTACATCGGTAGTGGGGAAGATGCTGGGGTCAATTATTAAAGATGTTATAGCAGCGCATTTGGAAAGCCGTGACAGGATCAGTCAAAGTCTGCATGGATTTATGAAGGGGAAATCATGCTTGACTAATCTTCTGGAATTTTTTGAGGATGTAACAAGTAGAATGGATAAGGGCAGAGCCAGTGGATGTGGTGTATCTGGACTTTCAAAATGCCTTTGCCAAGGTCCCACACAGGAGATTAGTGTGCAAAATTAGAGCACATGGTATTGGGGGGTAAGGTATTGACATGGATAGAGAACTGGTTGGCAGACAGGAAGCAAAGAGTAGGAATTAATGGGTCCTTTTCAGAATGGCAGGCAGTGACTAGTGGGGTGCCGCAAGGCTCGGTGCTGGGACCCCAGTTGTTTAGAATTTATATTAACGATTTAGATGAGGGAATTAAATGTGACATCTCTAAATCTGCGGATGACACAAAGCTGGGTGGCAGTGTGAGCTGTGAGGCTGCAGTCTGAGTTGGATAGGTTGGGTGAGTGGGCAGAAGCATGGCTGATGCAGTATAATGTGGATAAGTGTGAAGTTATCCACTTTGGTGGCAAGAACAGGAAGGCAGATTATTATCTGAATGGTGTCAAATTGTGAGAAGGGGAGGTGCAACGAGACCTGGGTGTGCTTGTACATCAGTCAATGAAAGTAAGCATGCATGTTGCTAATGGTATGTTGGCCTTCATTGCAAGAAGATTTGAGTTTAGGAGCAAGGAGGTCCTACTGCAGTTGTACAGGGCCCTGGTGAGACCGCACCTGGAGAATTGTGTGCAATTTTGATCTCCTAACTTGAGTAAAGACATTCTTCCTATTGAGAGAGTGCAGCGTAGGTTCACAAGGTTAATTCCTGGGATGGCGGGACTGACATATAATGAATGAATGGGTCGACGGGGCTTGAATTCGCTGGAATTTAGAAGGATGAGAGGGTATCTTATGGAAAAATATAAAATTCTTAGAGGTTTGGACAGGGTAGATGCAGGAAAAATGTTCCCGATGTTGGGGGAGTCCAGAACCAGGGGTCACAGTTTAAGAATGAGGGGGAGGCCATTTACGACTGAGATGAGGAAAAACCTTTTCACACAGTAAGTTGTGGATCTGTGGAATTCTCTGCCACAGAAGGCAGTGGAGGCCATTTCACGGAATGTTTTGAAGAGAGTTAGATTTAGCTCTTAGGGAATCAAAGGATTTTGGGGGAAAAGCTGGAACGGGGTACTGAATTTGGAATGATCAGCCATGTTATATTGGATTTCACGGAATTTTGAAGAGAGGTGATTGGCTCTTAGGGAAGGATTTTGGGGGAAAAATGGGCCTACTGATTTGGATTCAGCATGATTATATTGAATGGTTTGCTGGGCTCGAAGGGCCGAATGGCCTACTCCTGCATCTATTTTCTATGTTTCTCTGTTTCTATGACCCGCTGAGTTACTCCAGCGCTTTTTTTCTTTTTCTTTTGGTAAATCAGCATCTGCAGTTCCTTGGGACTCCATTTTCACTGCTCCTCCGTGAAATCTCCTCAGGGTATGCCAGGTTTGAAGGAGTTCTCCTCCCCTCTCCCGCTGGAGTCCTGTAACCCTCTCTCACTGCTCCTCCCAACCAGTCTGAAGAAGAGTCCCGCCCCAAAACGTCACCAGAGATGCAGCCTGACCCGCTGAGTCTCCAGGTGCACAGTCGAGAGCATGCTGACTGGTTGCATCGTGGCTTGGTTCAGCAACTTGAGCGCCCTGGAGGAAGACTACAAAAAGTATTAAACACTGTATCCATCATCGGCTCTATGACCTTCCTTCCATCGAGGGGCTTATTGCAGTCGCTGCCCTCAAAAAGGCTGCAGATCATCATCAAAGACCCACACCATCCTGGATCTGTCAAGCGTGGAAGCCATTTCACTGCAATGTTTTGAATAGAGTTAGATTTAGCTCTTAGGGAATCAAAAGATTTTGGGGGAAAAGCTGGAACGGGGTACTGATTTTGGATGATCAGCCATGATTATATTGAATGGTGGTGCTGGCTCAAAGGGCCGAATGGCCTACTCCTGCATCTATTTTCTATGTTTCTCTGTTTCTATGACCCGCTGAGTTACTCCAGCGCTTTTTTTCTTTTTCTTTTGGTAAATCAGCATCTGCAGTTCCTTGGGACTCCATTTTCACTGCTCCTCCGTGAAATCTCCTCAGGGTATGCCAGGTTTGAAGGAGTTCTCCTCCCCTCTCCCACTGGAGCTCTGTAACCCTCTCTCACTGCTCCTCCCAACCAGTCTGAAGAAGAGTCCCGCTCCGAAACATCACCAGAGATGCAGCCTGACCCGCTGAGTCTACAGGTGCACAGTAGAGAGCATGCTGGCCGGTTGCATCGTGGCTTGGTTTGGCAACTTGAGCGCCCTGGAGATGAAGGGACTACAAAAAGTAGTAAACACTGCCCAGTCCATCGTCGGCTCTGACCTTCCTTCCATCGAGGGGATCTATCGCAGTCGCTGCCTCAAAAAGACTGGCAGTATCATCAAAGACCCACACCATCCTGGCCACACACTCATCTCCCTGCTATCTTCAGGTAGAAGGTACAGGAGCCTGAAGACTGCAACAACCAGGTTCAGGAATAGCTACTTCCTCACAGCCATCAGGCTATTAAACTTGGCTTGGACAAAACTCTGATTATTAATAACCCATTATCTGTTATTTGCACTTCATCAGTTTATTTATTCATGTGTGTGTATATATTTATATCATGGTATATGGACACACTTATCTGTTTTGTAGTAAATGCCGACTATGTTCTGTGTGCTGAAGCAAAGCAAGAATTTCATTGTCCTATACAGGGACACATGACAATAAACTCACTTGAGCTTGAGTTTATTTAGTTGAGAGATACTAGTTGAGGAGACAGGCCCTGCGGCCCACCAAGTCCGCGCCGACCAGCGATCCCCGCACACTAACACTATCCGGCACACACTAGGGACAATTTGTACATTTCTACCAAGCCAATGAACTTACAAACCTGTACGTCGTTGGAGTGTGGGAGGAAACTGATCCTGGAGGATACCCATGCAGGCCACACTATACAGTGCAATACTGTTCTATTTTTGTTCTCAACACACTAACTAACCACAGTGTTGCTGGCGTTAAGATCGTTTACAGCTTTATTCTTCAGCAGTGGATTGTGTTGTTGAACTGTAGATGGCCTGAATAATGCGTTGTTGTGTTCTATGACTGTTGGCAGACCAATCTCCCTCCTGGGATAAATAAAGTCCAATTGTATCGTATTGTATTGTATCATATCATGTAGTATTGTATCGTATCTCTGGAGAGAAGGAATGGGTGACGTTTCAGGTCATAGAAACATAGAAACATAGAAAACAGGCGCAGGAGGAGGCCATTCGGCCCTTCGAGCCAGCACCACCATTCATTGTGATCATGGCTGATCGTCCCCTATCAATAACCCGTGCCTGCCTTCTCCCCATATCCCTTGACTCCACTCGCCCCTAGAGCTCTTTCTAACTCTCTCGTAAATCCATCCAGTGACACTGCCCTCTGTGGCAGGGAATTCCACAAATTCACAACTCTCTGACTGAAAAAGGTTTTTCTCACCTCAGTCTTAAATGACCTCCCCTTTATTCTAAGACTGTGTGGCCCCTGGTTCTGGACTCGCCCAACATTGGGTACATTTTCCCTGCATCTAGCTTGTCCAGTCCTTTTATAATTTTTATATGTTTCTATAAGGTCCCCCCGTTCTTCAGACTGAGTCAGGGGAGAGGGAGACATAGAGATATCGAACAGTAAGGTGTGAAAACAAGAGATCAAAGGGGATGAAGCTCAAGGCAAATGAAGGATAGATCATTGTTAGGTGAGGGAAAGGTGACAAGCGAGGCAACATTTAATCGGGAGGACAATCAGAATGGTGGGAGAACTGGGATATGGGAGGGGTGGAGGGAAAGGAAAAGCAAGGGCTACTTTTAGTTAGGGAAATCAAAACCATACCATAGAAACATAGACAATAGGTGCAGGAGCAGGCCATTCAGCCCTTCGAGCCTGCACCGCCATTCAACATGATCATGGCTGATCATCCAACTCAGTATCCCATCCCTGCCTTCTCTCCATACCCCCTGATCCCTTTAGCCACAAGGGCCACATCAAACTCCCTCTTAAATATAGCCAATGAACTGTGGCCTCAACTACCTTCTGTGGCAGAGAATTCCACAGATTCACCACTCTCTGTGCAAAAAATGTTTTTCTCATCTCAGTCCTAAAAGACTTCCCCCTTATCCTTAAACTGTGGCCCCTTGTTCTGGACTTCCCCAACATCGGGAACAATCTTCCTGCATCTAGCCTGCCCAACCCCTTAAGAATTTTGTAAGTTTCTATAAGATCCCCCCTCAATCTTCTAAATTCTAGTGAGTACAAGCCAAGTCTATCCAGTCTTTCTTCATATGAAAGTCCTGCCATCCCAGGAATCAGTCTGCTGAACCTTCTCCGTACTCCCTCTATGGCAAGAATGTCCTTCCTCAGATTAGGAGACCAAAACTGTACGCAATACTCCAGGTGTGGTCTCACCAAGACCCTGTACAATTGCAGTAGAACCTCCCTGCTCCTATACTCAAATCCTTTTGTTATGAATGCTAACATAACATTCGCTTTCTTCACTGCCTGCTGCACCTGCGTGCCTACTTTCAATGACTGATGTACCATGATACTCAGATCTCGCTGCATCTCCCCTTTTCCTAGTCGGCCACTATTCAGATAATAGTCTACTTTCCTGTTTTTGCCACCAACGTGGATAACCTCACATTTATCCACATTAGGCTGCATCTGCCATGCATCTGCCCACTCACCCAACCTATCCAAGTCACCTTGCAGCCTCCTGGCATCCTTCTCTGTACTCCCTATATGGCAAGAAAAGCAAGGGTTCCTTGAAGTTAGAGAAATCAAAATCATACCGCTGGGGGTTTAAGCTGCCAAAGCAAAATATTAGATGCTGGTCCTCCAAACTGTGTTGGGCCTCACTCTTCCAATGGAGGAGGCCCAGGACAGAAAGGTCAGTGTGGGAATTGGAAGGGGTAACTCCTGGTATTTAAGAAGGAACTGCAGATGCTGGAAAATCGAAGGTACACAAAATGCTGGAGAAACTCAGCGGGTGCAGCAGCATGTATGGAGCGAAGGAAATAGGCAACGTTTCGGCCCGAAACGTTGCCTGTTTCCTTCGCTCCATAGATGCTGCTGTACCCGCTGAGTTTCTCCAGAATTTCTGTGCACCTAAAGTGCCTGGTAACTGTGATATCAGGTAGATCTAAGCAGACATCTGCAGCAATGTTGGACCCCCCCAGCCTTGCGATAGACCCCCCCACCCCCCACCTCTGCACTAGAACTGTCTCATACCCTGTTGTACAGTTATTTCCTAATGACAGGTGGGTTCCTGTTCAGAGAATCGCATTTCCAAAAATATACTTCATGCAGCCTAAAAATATATACAAGACAATAATTGTGTAAAACAACTTTTCTCAGCCGCTAATCTTATTTAGCTTTGAGATAGAGCGTGCTAACAGTCCCTTCAGCCCACGGAGTCCGTGGTGGCCAGCCATCGCTAGCACTATCTTACACACACTGTGACTAAGGACAATTTGCAAAGGGCCAATTGATCTACAAACCTTTGGAGGAAACCGTCTCTGAGAAGAGATGTTATAACGCCGACCACTTCCTCTCTGCACTACGGACTGTGGGGACTGAGATATGCATCTCTTTATAGCCACTCGGAACCTCCCAATGCAACTTCCTCCCCCAGCTCGACACCCTTGTTCAGCTTAGAAGCAAAGAATGGCGGATGTATTTGTGGACTGGTGCACGCATCCTGTCCATCTTGGACAACCTAGCTCACCCCCTTCATTACACACTGGGAAATCTTCAGCAACAGACTGGTTCCACCAAGATGCAGGATGGAACACCACAGGAGATCCTTCTTCCCTGTCCCGCCCCCCTCCCTCCAAAAACTTTGCACACCTCCCAAGCCTTTCCACTTGTTACTTTAGTTTCACGTTTTTCATATAATGTGTTTTTTATCACTATTGGCAGATTAATGTCCCTCCTGGGATAAATAGAGTTCTATCATATCGTATCATAGAAACATAGAAACATAGAAAATAGGTGCAGGAGGAGGCCATTTGGCCCTTCAAGCCAGCACCGCCGTTCATTGTGATCATGGCTGATCATCCCCAATCAATAACCCATGCCTGCCTTCTCCCCATATCCCTTGACTCCACTAGCCCCTAGAGCTCTATCTAACTCTCTCTTAAATCCATCCAGTGACATGGCCTCCACTGCCCTCTGTGGCAGAGAATTCCACAAATTCACACAACTCTCTGGGTAAAAAGGTTTTTTTCTCACCTCAGTCTTAAATGGCCTCCTCTTTATTCTAAGACTGTGTGGCCCCTGGTTCTGGACTCGCCCAACGTTGGGAACATTTTTCCTGCATCTAGCTTGTCCAGTCCTTTTATAATTTTATATGTTTCTATAAGATATCCCCTCATCCTTCTAAACTCCAGTGAATACAAGCCTAGTCTTTTCAATCTTTCCTCATATGATAGTCCCGCCATCCCAGGGATCAATCTCGTGAACCTACGCTGCACTGCCTCAATCACAAGGATGTCCTTGCTCAAATTAGGAGACCAAAACTGTACACAATACTCCAGATGTAGTTTAATGTAGTTTTTGTTATTTTTTGTTGGGGTGTGTGTGTGGGGGGGTGGGGAACTTTTTAAATCTCTCCCTGCACTGGAGACCCGACCTTTTCTCGTCGGGTTTCCGTTGTCGTTGGGGCCGCAACGAGGAGCGGCCTCCAACAGGAAGAAGCCGGGGACTCTGGTGCTACGACTCACCGTCGCCGTCGCGGGGCTGGCCGAGTCCGGAGCGGGTGGAGCGGTGAAGGAGCGCTGCCGCTGCTGCTGCTGCTGCTGCTGCTGCTGCTGCTACCGGAGAGTCGGAGGCTCCAACGGCAGGTCTGTGGACGGCGGCACCGGGAGCCCGCGGCTCCCTGGAGGGAGACCGCTTTTTAGGGCTCTCGCAACGGCGACTTCTCCCGCCCGAGTTGCGGGGTTGAAGAGCTCCTGGAGCGGGGCCTGACACCGCTGCCCCACGCGGCTGGAATGGCCGCGGGACTCTGCGAGCGCACGCCGGGGGCTCTAACAGCAAGACCCGGTGTGCGACCTCGCACCACCCGGCGTGGCTTAAATGGCCGCGGGACAATCGCCATCACCAGCCGGGGGCTTTGACTTTGACTTTGACTCTGACATCGGGGGGGGGAGAGTGCAGTGGAGAGATAAGTTTATTAGGCCTTCCATCACAGCGATGTGATGGATGTTTATGTAAATTATGTTGTGTCTTGGGTCTATGTGTTTGTAATGTATGGCTGCAGAAACGGCATTTCGTTTGGACCTCAAGGGGTCCAAATGCCAATTAAATGTATCTTGTATCTTGTATCTTGTAGATGTGGTCTCACCAGAGCCCTGTACAACTGCAGAAGAACCTCTTTACTCCTATACTGAAATCCTCTTGTTATGAAGGCCAACATTCCATTAGCTTTCTTCACTGCCTGCTGTACCTGCACGCGCCGGTGTACAAGGACGCCCAGGTCTCACTGCACCTCCCCCTTACCTAACCTAACCCCATTGAGATAATAATCTGCCCCCTTGTTTTTGCCACCAAAGTGGATAACCTCACATTTACCTATATTATACTGCATCAAGAGCAGGACAGAACATCACAGGAGATCTTTCTTTTCTGCCCCCCCCCCTCCTTCCCTCCTTACTAGGGGTAACAGTTTAAGGATAAGGACCTAGATGAGAAAATCATTTTTTACACAGAGAGTGGTGAATCTGTGGAACTCTCTGCCACAGAAGGTAGTTGAGGCCGCAGTTCATTGGCTATATTTAAGAGGGAGTTAGATGTGGCCCTTGTGGCTAAAGGGATCAGGGGGTATGGAGAGAAGGCAGGTACAGGATACCGAGTTGGATGATCAGCCATGATCATATTGAATGGCGGTGCAGGCTCGAAGGGCCGAATGGCCGACTCCTGCACCTATTTTCCATATTTCTATCTCTACCTCTAAATGTTGTTACAGTACCTGCCTCAACTCTACCGCTGCGCCACCGTGCCGCCCCTCCCGTTACCGCGTTCCTCGTTTCCCCCCCTCGCACCCCACAATGTCCCGTGACTTACCCACCCGTGTGTTCCCCAAGGAGAAGCTGGAGAACTCGGCGACGTTCCTGGAGAAGAGATTGGAGGAGTACAGAGAGGCAGAGACCAGCCAGGTGTCCAGGACCTCCCAGACGGTGGTGAGCCCTGTATCCCTTGTGTGGGGGGTGATGAGAGCAGCAGAGCTCAGGAACCCCGTTCCCACCCTCCGTTCCACCCCCTCTCCCCATCGCCCCATGTGTCCTTCCACCCAACCCACCGCTCTCTCCAATGGATGGCACCCCCCCAACTCTGTCCCACACAGAAACCACCCGTACTTCCCCTCGCTCAGTTGCCCATGCCTATGTTCTCTACGCTGAACCCCACCTACCCACCCCCACCTCCCTGATCTCTGTCATTATCATAGAGCCATCGAGGGAGCCACAGTGTGGGAACAGGCCCAACTTAACCATATAACATATAACAATTACAGCACGGAAACAGGCCATCTCGGCCCTACAAGTCCATGCCGAACAAATTTTTGTTCCCCTTAGTCCCACCTGCCTGCACTCGTACCATAACCCTCCATTCCCTTCTCATCCATATGCCTATCCAATTTATTTTTAAATGATACCAATGAACCTGCCTCCACCACTTCCACTGGGAGCTCATTCCACACCGCCACCACTCTCTGCGTAAAGAAGTTCCCCCTCATATTACCCCTAAACTTCTGTCCCTTAATTCTGAAGTCATGTCCTCTTGTTTGAATCTTCCCTATTCTCAAAGGGAAAAGCTTGTCCACACCAACTCTGTCTATCCCTCTCATCATTTTAAAGACCTTTATCAGGTCCCCCCTTAACCTTCTGCGCTCCAGAGAATAAAGACCTAACTTATTCAACCTATCTCTGTAACTTAGTTGTTGAAACCCAGGCAACATTCTAGTAAATCTCCTCTGTACTCTCTCTATTTTGTTGACATCCTTCCTATAATTTGGCGACCAAAATTGTACACCATACTCCAGATTTGGTCTCACCAATGCCTTGTACAAATTTAACATTACATCCCAGCTTCTATACTCTATACACAGTGTGGGAACAGGCCCAACTTGCCCACACCGGCCAACATGCCTCAGCTACACCGGTCCCACCTGCCTACGCTTGGTCCATATCCCTCCAAACCTGTCATACCTACCTGTCTAACTGTTGCTTAAACATTGGGATCATCCCAGCCTCAACTACCTCCTCTGGCAGCTCGTTCCATACACCCACCAAACTTTGTGTGAAAATGTTACCCT
>NW_026576168.1:32500-105000 GCF_028641065.1 Leucoraja erinaceus | reverse complement strand
AGGGGAGAGGAGAGGGAGGAGAGAGGAGGGAGGAGAGAGAGGGGGAGAGAGAGAGAAGGGTGGAGGGAGGAAGAGGAGAGGAAGTGGGGGAGGGGAGATGAGGGGAGGGAGGAGAGCAGGGGAGGGAAGAGGAAGGGAGGGGACGGGAGATGGAGCAAGAAGCGGGAGAAAAGAGAAGGAGGGAAGAATGTAGGTGATGGGGTGCGGAGAGAATGGGAGAGGAGGAAAGGAGGGGAGGGGGAGAGGGGGAGAGAGATAGGGGGGGGGGGGGAGAGGGAGATAGAGGGGAGGGGGGGGGGAGGAGAGGGAGAAGGGGGAGAGGGAGGCGAGGGGGGTGAGGGAGGGAGAAGGGGGAAGGAGAGGGGGGAGAGGAGGGGGAGAGGGAGAGTGGATGAGGGCGGGATGAGGTAGTAGAGTGCCGGGGAGGGGGAGAGGAGGAGCGGGGAGGGGAGAGGAGAGAGTGGAAGAGAGGAGGGGATGAGCACGAATTGGGGAGGGGGAGATGAGCAGTGAAGAGAGGGGGAAGGGAGAGGAGGCGGGTAGAGGCCGATGGGAGGAGGGGTGCGGGGTGTGGAGGGTAGGAAGGGAGGAGGGGGCGGGAGGAGAGGATGTGGGGGTAGAGGGAGCGGGAAAGGGGGAGAGGAGGAGGAGGAGTAGGGAAGGTAGAAGAGGAAGGAAAGAGAGGATGGGTGGAGGAGAGGGAGAGGAGGGGAGGAGTGAGGAGGGGAGGAGAGGAGGGTGAGAAGGGGAATATTGAATAGGGGATGGGGCGTGATGAGGTGGTTGGTGGCGGGAGAGGGAGGGGAGAGAGGGGAAGTGGGGAGAGGAGGAGGTGAGGGGAGGTGGAGGTGAGGGGAGGTAGGGAGAGGAGGAGGTGAGGGGAGTGAGGAGGGGTTGGGGAGGAGAGGCTATAATACCATCATACAGCATCCACTGACAACACACCAACGCTTTTCAGACCCAAACCTTATATGACACGAGACGCTCTCTTCAACTGAATGTAAACTTCAGACTAATAACTAATTTTCAATCCCCTGCTTTGGCATGTAATTTATTAGTGACTTCTACAGTAAAAGCATTAATTACAGCCACTCTCTGCGTTGTACTGTCAATTCAAAGCCTTCTCTTGCGTATCTCGTGTTTCATTCCTCAGTGTTATCGGGGTGAGAAGGTAAGTTCTGCCGCGGCGTGATGTGAAGCTAAGAACTGCAGATGTCGTCTAAGAAGGAACTGCAGATGCTGGAAAATCGAAGGTACACAAAAAATGCTGGAGGAACTCCGCGGGTGCAGCAGCATCTATGGAGCGAAGGAAATAGGCAACGTTTCGGGCCCGAAACGTTGCCTATTTCCTTCGCTCCATAGATGCTGCTGCACCCGCTGAGTTTCTCCAGCATTTTTGTGTAACTGCAGATACATAGAAAATAGGTGCAGGAGTAGAGGCTATTCGGCCCTTCGAGCCTGCACCGCCATTCAATATGATCATGGCTGATCATCCAACTCAGTATCCTGTACCTGCCTTCTCTCCATACCGCCTGATCCCTTTAGCCACAAGGGCCACATCTAACTCCCTCTTAAATATAGCCAATGAACTGTGGCCTCAACTACCTTCTGTGGCAGATAGTTCCACAGATTCACCACTCTCTGTGTGAAAAACGTTTTTCTCATCTCGGTCCTAAAAGATTTCCCCTTTATCCTTAAACTGTGACCCCTTGTTCTGGACTTCCCCAACATCAGGAACAATCTTCCTGCATCTAGCCTGTCCAACCCCTTAAGAATTTTGTAAGTTTCTATAAGATCCCCCCTCAATCTTCCAAATTCTAGCGAGTTCTGCTGGTTGAATCTAAAGACAGGCACAAACGGCTGGAGTGATGGCTCCCGTTAAATACGATGCGGTTGGTACCTTTAAACAATTTTTTCCAGTCCCACCTGTTTATCTGATCACTCGCGCGTATTTGTGTTCATGCTACGTGTGGTCTGGGCCCGCAGTGGGTGATAGAATGGGACAGCATCTGCAGCCAGGGTCCAAACCACACGAGTTGAACTATCTGCAGCTCGCCTCGTTAATGGGACAACGTTTCTTTGGTGTATTTTAAAATCACTTTAATGTACCATCCCAGTCTAGTCCCTGCCTGCCTATTGTTTCAAACAGCCCTATAATCCCCACAGAAACCGTCATCTTTGAAACATAGAAAATAGATGTAGGAGTAGGCCATTCGGCCCTTCGAGCCTGCTCCGTCATTCAATATGATCATGGCTGATCATCCAACTCAGTATCCTGTACCTGCCTTCTCTCCATACCCCCTGATCCCTTTAGCCACAAGGGCCACATCTAAGTCCCTCTTAAATATAGCCAATGAACTGGCCTCAATGGTTACCTTCTGTGGCAGAGAATTCCACAGATTCACCACACCACTGTGTGAAAAATGTTTTTCTCATCTCGGTCCTAAAATATTTCCCCCTTATCCTTAAGCTGTGACCTCCTGTCCTGGACTTCCCCAACATCGGGAACAATCTTCCTGCATCTAGCCTGTCCAACCCCTTAAGAATGTTGTAGGTTTCTATAAGATCCCCCCTCAATCTTCTAAATTCTAACGAGTACAAGCCGAGTCTATGCAGTCTTTCTTCATATGAAAGTCCTGACATCCCAGGAATCAGTCTGGTGAACCTTCTCTGCACTCCCTCTATGGCAAGAATGTCCTTCCACAGATCAGGAGACCAAAACTGTACGCAATACTCCAGGTGTGGTCTCACCAAGACCCTGTACAGCCTGCAGTAGAACCTCCCTGCTCCTATACTCAAATCTTTGGCCTCCCATAAGGTCAGAAGTGATCGGAGCAGGATTGGGCCATTCGTCCCATCAAGATTTAAGAGGGAGTTAGATGTGGCCCTTGTGGCTAAAGTGACCAGGGGGTATGGAGAGAAGGCAGGAGCAGGATACTCCTGAGTTGGATGATCAGCCATGATCATATTGAATGGCGGTGCAGGGTTGAAGGGCCGAATGACCTACTCCTGCACCTATTTTCTATGTTTCAATGTAAGTCCACTCCGCCATCAGATATACTGGCTGATCTGCAGTATATCTCCCTCTTAACCTAATTCTCCTACCTTTTCCCCATAACCCCTGACACCCGTACTAATCAAGAATCTATCTCCCCTTGCCATATATATATATATCCATTGACTTGTGGCCTCCACAGCCTTCTGTGGCAAAGAATTCCACAGAGTCACCACCCTCTGAATAAAGATATTCCTCCTCATCGTTCTTTAATTCTGAAGCTGTGACCTCTAGTCCTAGACTCTCCCACTAGTGGGAACATCCTCTCCACATCCACTCTATCCAAGCCTATCGCACATCCACAGTTTCACCAATTGATTCTTGCTGCCTTCAATCCAGTCAAATTGTTGAAGGGAAAGGGGATGGGGCGGGATAGTTGAAGCAATGGGTGCACAAACTGGTGAGGCAGAGGGAATAGAGATGGGGGAGTGGGAGATGGGTTACAGATAGTTATGACAATAGACAATAAGTGCAGGAGTAGGCCATTCAGCCCTTCGAGCCAGCACTGCCATGATCATATCTGATCATCCCCAATCAGTACCCCATTCCTGCCTTCTCACCATATCCCCTGACACCGCTATTTTTAAGAGCCCTATCTAGCTCTCTCTTGAAACTGCAGAGAATTGTATTCGAAGGTACTGACCTGTGCTGAGCTTGACCATGTAGCAAGAGATAGCCGAGATGAAGATGATTGTGGCGGCTGTAAATAGTACACTGCTTGAGACTCTCAGTGGCTTATAACTTGAAGAGAGATCAATGTCGCAAAAACCTGGAGCTCAATGCTCTTAAGACAGTGGAATTGATTGTAGACCTTAGGATAGCTCCCACTCCCCTCATCCCTCTCACCATCAACAACACCACAGTCACATCTGTGGAGTCTTTTAAGTTCCTGGTGTGAGAAAAGGGTTTATAGGGATGGTTGAATTATACTAGAACTCTGAAAAATATAACTTAGAAAGAAATGAGCTTATCAGCAGAAGCCTGGGAATAAAGTAACATACAGAACAGAGAGAATCTCAAGGCCTTCAGCAGAAGGCTTGGGAGTCTTTGGGGAGCTGGTCCGAGACATCGGCTTTCTCGTGGGAATGTGGGCAGTCGAAAATGGGGCACAACCAGAGGATGAAATCATCTCCACTGTGCCTACGGCAGCACCTATTCTGAGGAAGCATTTGTCTCAAACCTGCCACACTGGGAACCATCACGATGGGGGGCTACCAATCTACAAAAAGGCCATCGCTAGAGCCAATGATGGTCCTCACCGTAGAGCCTCTCCATCATGATCTGGTTTGGCTCAGCCACCAAGCACGACACCTGGAGGCTGCAGCGAATCGTCCGATCAGCAGAGAAGGATATTATAACCATATAACAATTACAGCACGGAAACAGGCCATCTCGACCCTTCTAGTCCGTGCTGAACACATAATCTCCCCTAGTCCCATATACCTGCGCTCAGACCATAACCCTCCATTCCCTTCCCATCCATATAACTATCCAATTTATTTTTAAATGATAAAAACGGACCTGCCTCCACCACCTTCACTGGAAGCTCATTCCACACAGCTACCACTCTCTGAGTAAAGAAGCTCCCCTCATGTTACCCCTAAACTTCAGTCCCTTAATTCTCAAGTCATGTCCCCTTGTTTGAATCTTCCCTACTCTCAGTGGGAAAAGCTTTTCCACGTCAACTCTGTCTATCCCTCTCATCATTTTAAAAACCTCTATCAAGTCCCCCCTTAACCTTCTGCTCTCCAAAGAATAAAGCCCTAACTTGTTCAACCTTTCTCTGTAACTTAGTTGCTGAAACCCAGGCAACATTCTAGTAAATCTCCTCTGTACTCTCTCTATTTTGTTGACATCCTTCCTATAATTAGGCGACCAAAATTGAACACCATACTCCAGAATTGGCCTCACCAATGCCTTGTACAATTTTAACATAACATCCCAACTTCTATACTGAATGCTCTGATTTATAAAGGCCAGCACACCAAAAGCTTTCTTTACCACCCTATCTACATGAGATTCCACTTTCAGGGAACTGTGCAGTTATTCCCAGATCCCTCTGTTCACCTACATTCTTCATTGGCTGCAACCTTCCCTCCATTGACGAACTGTACACTGCAAGGGCCAGGAAGCGAGCGGGCAAGGTCATCTCTGACCCCTCTCACCCTGGCCACAAACACTTTGAATCACTGCCCTCCGGAAGGCGACCCCAGACTGTCAAAGCTGCCGCAGCCAGACATAAAAACAGCTTTTTTACCACGAGTAGTTGCTCGACTCAAGAACCAAAAATCTGTAGCCTGGTGTTTTATTTAATGCACATGTTTAATCAATAATCAGCATGTTGAAAATTTTCCTCGAGTATAAATTGGTCGGCATGGGTTTTTAACTCGTAGTGCAGTGGAGTGGGTTTGTTATGTAGTTACAGGCAGTCAAGGGCAACCGTAGGCAATCTCCTTCGCTGACCGGGCATTTTTCTTGGCTCATTGGAGTTTTCAGGACCAAGGAAAACCGAGCGGTTGGTTAAATGCCCGCTAAACTTTATTATGTTGTCTGACTTCTTAAAAGTGTCTCCACTCCTTCTCCCCCTTCTCTCCCTTCCTCGCCCCCCTGCGCTCTCTAAAGGATTTACTGTACACTGTGCAGCTGTCTTTTACCTTCCTCTTCATCGCGAGTGTGAATTTCAGACAGCACTCCCCCGCTTTCCCTGGCCCCCGCCTTTGCGACGCGTTTGTGTGTGTGTGTGTGCGGTCGGTCGATCCAGCTTGCGGCTTCATCGCTGACGGTCGATCCAGCTCGATGATTTCAAGGCGACTGCCCTCAAGCTTGAAGGTCGAAGATACTCTTCTGAACTCGCAGATTAGGTCACCGCAGTGGGACAGCCCCATGACTGGTTCCGCACTCACGGGCCCCGGGCTGTCTATCCCCGCAGTCGGGGGCGATGGTGGGAGGGAGGAAGCGGGTGTGGGTACCGGTGCAGTGCGGTGGAGGGACCAAACTGCTCCCAACTCTGTTGCCGGATTTTTGTCGCCGTGTGTCCGCTGCCCGGAGCCATGGCCCCGCTCAACCCGGTCCCGCATGTGTGGGCGCTGCCGACCCACAGCCCATGACAATGTGGCTGCAGAGGGGGGGGGGGGGGGGAGGAAGAGTGGGGGCTGCCCCGAGGGATGCGCACCTTCCGCCACTTACACCTTAATGTTTGGGATCAGAGCAAAGATACGAGAGCATTTGGCTCAGAGCGTTCATCCACAATTATTTACAGCGCACAAATTGACCATTTCGGCAGTTTATAACAGGTCAGAAAGTATGCGATTTGTGTATTAAGTGTATGCCGGAGGCTGCCATGTCCTCCACATGGATTGAGCTGCTTTGTACGTCGCGCCCTTTGACCCGATGACCTTATGTGCAACCCCCCCTATATTTTCACAAAAGTATTTCTGTCCCATTGACGGACGCGTTGAAATGAACGGATCAACAGACAGCTCCGATTTCAGTTGCTGTTTATTTCACTTCTCCCCACATTTACATTCCCCGTTTTATTTCCGCGCTCACTGCGGTTTCACGACACGGAATATGGGGATTAAATGGGGCCTGTGCAGCGCCGGGCTGTTGTCCACCGGGTTTCTGCCACTCAGCCCCGCTTCTGACGCCGTTCCCGGGACCCGACTCTTTTTACACACCCGGAGCAGAACCGGAGCAGACTCTCAGCCACTGGGCTTCGTCCCTCGTCCAGAAGTAAGGATAAAGTTTTTCCGTGAATTTATTCCCGGCGAAGGTGTGGAGATGGGACTTGGTGTCCGCGTCATAAAATGCAACTGTCCCGGACTCGTAACCGAGATAAACTCCCACCTTCCCAGGGATGGAACGGGCAGGGAGATGGGATGGAGGGGAGGTGAGTGCATCGAACTCGTCATCCCACCGCCCGATGCTCCAGACTCCAGTCTCCGGGGTCAGGTCGTCCTCTCCTTTCCTCTCCACAGACTCTGCGGCGACTCCCAGACTCCAGCCACGACTCCCCGCCACCTCCACCTCCCAGTAATGTCTCCCCGATGTGAATCCCTCCAATCCCAGGACACACAGACTGTCTGTAAACCTCTTCCCGGTGTCAGGGAGACTCCTCTCGGTCCGAATCCCTCTCACCCTCTTCCGATCCTCGGACACCTCGAGCCTCGGATGCGCTGTTTCCACATCCAGGGTGACGGAGACTGGGGGGGGGGAGAAACATAGAAACATAGAAAATAGGTGCAGGAGTAGAGGCCATTCGGCCCTTCGAGCCTGCACCACCATTCAATATGATCATGGCTGATCATCCAACTCAGTATCCCATCCCTGCCTTCTCTCCATACCCCCTGATCCCTTTAGCCACATCTAATGCCCTCTTAAATATAGCCAGTGAACTGGCCTCAACTACCTTCTGTGGCACAGAATTCCAGAGAACCGTATTATTCTACACCTCGTTTGTGAAATTGCAATGCCTCTTAGATGTTTTGATTACATCTGATTCCACCACCTTCTCTGGCAAAATATTCCATATATCAACCATTTTGTGTGTGTGTGTGTGTGTGTGAAGAAAACTCGCCACTCAGATCCACTTTAAAACTGCATCCTTGTGTTAAACCTGCTCCCTCCAGTTTTCATATCTCTGTATGAACATAATGTTCCGAAGATTTAGCCTCTATCCTGCTGCAGATTTCAACCTCCTTCCTCGCTATCCATAACATTTCCCTTACTCCACAACTTACTAGTCACATCTCCAACATTCGAATCCAAGCCGTGAAAACATCAAATAAACAGCAAAGGTTGTAGCACCGATCTCTGCTGCACACCACCCGTCACCCAACCTCCAAGCAGCTCAATCATAGAAACATAGGTGCAGGAGTAGGCCATTCGGCCCTTCGAGCCTGCACTGCCATTCAATATGATCACGGCTGATCATCCAACTCAGTATCCCATCCTTGCCTTCTCTCCATACCCTGATCCCTTTAGCCACAAGGGCCACATCTAACGCCCTCTTAAATATAGCCAATAAACTGTGGCCTCAACTACCTTCTGTGGCAGAGAACTCCAGATATTCACCACTCTCTGTGTGAAAAAGGTTTTTCTCATCTCGGTCCTAAAGGATTTCCCCCTTATCTTTAAGCTGTGACCCCTTGTCCTGGACTTCCCCAACATCGGGATCAATCTTCCTGCATCTAGCCTGTCCAACCCCTTAAGAATTTTGTAAGTTTCTATAAGACCCCCCCTCAATCTTCTAAATTCTAGCGAGTACAAGCCGAAAATCTCTCGTTCATCATCACTATCCACATTTGTTATACCCCGTCCGCAGGGACCATCCTCTCTCGTTCCTGGTAACCCGCAAAATTCCCCCGGTGAAAAGATGTTGGAGTGAAATCCCGGGCAAGGGTTCAGTTGTCCGCCCGCCTGTGTCTGAGGCAGAGTGGCTTCTCCCCGGTACAGAGAAGGTTCACCAGACTGATTCCTGGGATGTCAGGACTTTCATATGAAAAAAGACTGGATAGACTCGGCTTGAGCTCGCTAGAATTCAGAAGATTGAGGGGGGATCTTATAGAAACTTACAAAATTCTTAAGGGGTTGGACAGGCTAGATGCAGGAAGATTGTTCCCGATGTTGGGGAAGTCCAGAACAAGGGGTCACAGTTTAAGGATAAGGGGGATAATCTTTTAGGACTGAGATGAGAAAATCATTTTTCACACAGAGAGCGGTGAATCTGTGGAATTCTCTGCCACAGAAGGTAGTTGAGGCCAGTTCATTGGCTATATTTAAGAGGGAGTTAGATGTGCTTCCAGTGAAGGTGGTGGAGGCAGGTTCGTTTTTATCATTTAAAAATAAATTGGAGGGAATGGAGGGTTATGGTCCACAGTATTCATTTGTGCGGCACGGATATTTAAGATGGCCTGTTTCCGTGGGAGTTAGATATGGTGGCCCTTGTGGCTAAAGGGATCAGGGGGTATGGAGAGAAGGCAGGGATGGGAAACTGAGTTGTGGGCAAATGGGATTTTTTTGGCTGGGAAAAAAGGTGGACATGAGCGCGATGGGCCGAATGGCCCGACTCTGTAATGTACAACCATGGCACCAAGAGCACTGAATCACTGTTTATCCACAGCCACCAGTGCAGGGAATTCCAAAGGTTACCCAGTCTCTGTGTGCAGTAATGTCTCCTTGTCTCTGTCCTAAATGGTGCAGCTCACATTCAGAGGGTTTCCGCTGGCTCCAGACCCCCTCAGACAGGGGAAACATCCTCCCTGCATCCAGCCCACTGAGCCCTGTAAGGACTTTGTGTTTCACTGAATTCTCCTCTAATACACCTGAACCCTCGAGTACACAGGCCTAGTCTACGCAATTTCACCCAGCACAGCAAACCTATTCTCCCAGGAACAAGGATCTGTTCAAATGCAAACAATCTTTGCTTTGTTTTTGTGATACTTCCCCCAGAGTCCATTAATACCATTAATCTTCACATATAAGTATTGCATAAAGATGTCTTAAAAAAGAACAATGGAAAAGGTATTAGTTTTACCTCGTTTGATGAGATTAGTTCTTTCCCTCAATGCCACATTATAGAAAAGGGTGCGATCATACTTTTCAATGGGCAATGCACCATCTACCACCAACATTGGTTTGGTTTCATCACTAACCCTGCAAATATTTAACAGCTGGTTAGAAACTGAGCAGTAGCTGTTTTTTTTGAGCTGTACTATATAAACATACATTGCTTCAATCAAAAGCATGTCCTACCTGCTCTTGCGACCAGCTTCCTCCTGAAATAAATAAAATACAGATCTCAATAGACTGAGTGGATCGGAATGATCCCGACGGTGGGTATTTCACCCAATTGTTATTAAAGACACCCTCTGCTAATTCCCATTTCCCAACTCCTTGCCGCTGTCACAGACAGAAAATGGATATTGTCGTAGAGATATCGAACACAGTTTAAGAATAAGGGGAAGGCCACTTAGAATGGAGATGAGGAAAAACATTTTCACCCATAGAGTTGTGAAGCTGTGGAATTATTTGCCTCAGAAGGCAGTGGAGGCCAATTCTCTGGATGCTTTCAAGAATAAGTTAGGTCTTTATTCTCTGGAGCGCAGAAGGTTAAGGGGGGACTTGATAGAGGTCTTTAAAACGATGAGAGGGATAGACAGAGTTGATGTGGACAAGCTTTTCCCTTTGAGAATAGGGAAGATTCAAACAAGAGGACATGACTTCAGAATTAAGGGACAGAAGTTTAGGGGTAATATGAGGGGGAACTTCTTTACGCAGAGTGGTAGCGGTGTGGAATGAGCTCCCAGTGGAAGTGGTGGAGGCAGGTTCATTGGTATCATTTAAAAATAAATTGGATAGGCATATGGATGAGAAGGGAATGGAGGGTTATGGTATGAGTGCAGGCAGGTGGGACTAAGGGGAAAAAAAAAATTGTTCGGCACGGACTTGAAGGGCCGAGATGGCCTGTTTCCGTGCTGTAATTGTTATATAGTTATATGGTTAAGAGAGATTTAGATAGAGTCCTTAAAGATAGCGGAGTCAGGGGATATAGCAAGAAGGCGGGTACGAGGTACTGATTGTGGATGATAAGCCATGATCATATTGAATGGCGATACTGGTGTGAAGGGCCGAATGGCCTACTCCTGCACCTATTGTCTATTATTGTAATATGTCACAGATAAATGGGATGGAACATTTTAAGATCAGCGGCAGATTTAAATGTGTGGGGGTTGGAAATATTGTCACTACTTGTGGGGAGAAGAAAAATAAAACCTGAAATGTATGATGGCCTTTAATAAATTCTACAAGAATAACAGTAAAAAGAATGTGGAACTCACAGGGTGGCCTGAAGACAATATTGCAGATGAATTTAAGTTGAAGTAGGATAAATACATGAGGTTTCCTGGAATTTGGGGCATTATTGTCGGATGTGGTGAGTAGATGGAACATTGACCCAGAACTGAATTCCTGGTAAATGCAGCATTTATTTCAGAAATTTAACCCACCATTTTGTGACTGTGCACTTTCACTTCGCCAACTGTAGTGTAACCCCTCACCTTCAGAAATATCACACCGTCCTTGTGGTCTATCTGTCCCTGTAATTTTGAGAGTTCCTCCTGAATGGAATTTAAATTCTCTTGAATCTCTTGAAGATTTTTCTCCATTGTTTTTACAATCTTCTCCTCTTCTTCCCGGACATCTCCGAGTAACCGCTGCTCTTTCTCAGTGAGAATCTGGTGCAGTTCAGCAAACTGGGATGTGATCAGTGACTGAAGGTTGCGCGACTCTTCCTGTCAGATGAAAGATGAGAATCGATATATTACGTCACTTTCGAGTGAAATATGCCCTACAGAAATATGCCATCTGCCCAACATGATTATGCCGGGCTCTGTACGTATCTACACTAATCCCATTTACATGTGTTTAATCCATAGCTTTGGCAATTCAAGAGCTCGTCTTGATAATTCTGAAATATTATGCGAAAGTAACGTACAATTACATCATTCCCATTTCCCCATTACAATTCCCTGCAATTCATTTCATGTTCCTCAGTGGGCAGAACCAGGTCACCAGAACTAGCAGACAGCAGCACCATTTAGAATGACAGACTTCATAGATTCATACAGCAAGGCATGTTAGATACCGACCAAGATCTACGCTATTTCCAATTGTCCGCATTTGGCCAAGATAGTTCTCAAACCTTTCTCTCCACAAATTTGTTTGAATATGTGTTAAATGTTATTACGGTACCCGACTCAACTACCTCATCTATCTCCTCCAGCCTCATCTGTTGCATCTGCTGCCCTAGATGTCAGCTGATCTATATCAGTGAGACCAAGCGGAGGTTGGGCGATCGTTTCGCTGAACACCTCCGCTCGGTCCGCAATAACCAACCTGACCTCCCGGTGGCTCAGCACTTCAACTCCCCCCCCATTCCCAATCCGACCTCCCTGTCCTGGGCCTCCTCCATGGCCAGAGCGAGCAACACCGGAAATTGGAGGAACAGCACCTCATATGGGGAGTCTGCATCATGGGGTCATGAACAATGAATTCTCCCAATTTTGTTAGCCCCTGCTGTCTCCTCCCCTTCCGATCTCTCCCTCAGCCATCGGGCTCCTCCTCCTCCTCCTTCATCCTTTCTTCTCCCCGCCCCCCCCCTCGGTCACTGAAGAAGGGTTTTGGCCCGAAACGTCACCTATTTCCTTCGCTCCATAGATGCTGCTGCACCCGCTGAGTTTTTCCAGCATTTTTGTGTACCTACCTCATCTGGCAGCTCGTTCCATGTACCCACTTCCACAGTTGTCCTTCACGTTCATTTTAAATCTTTTCCCTCTCACCTAAAACCAAAACCCCGACATTCTCGATCCCCCTACTAAGGGTAAAAGACTGACCATCCAACGTATCATTTCGTTTCATGATAGTATACGCCAGCCACCGACCATTTAGACCTTCAGCCCAGAGACATTAGGTTAGACGAACTAGGTACCAATGTCTGACTATGGGAGTGTGTAGGGGGTCACCTGAAATAAATGGAATTGGGACCCTGCCAGTTACCACCCACTGCGTGTAGATCTGGGGAACCCCCCAAGTGGCCAAAATATGGGCGTTAAATAGATAAGTGAGGTACCACTTAAACCCACTACCCACTATGATCAAGAAGGCTCATCAGCGTCTCTTCTGCCTGAGAAGACTGAAGAAGGTCCATCTGTCTCCTCAGATCCTGGTGAACTTCTACCGCTGCACCATCGAGAGCATCCTTACCAACTGCATCACAGTATGGTATGGCAACTGCTCTGTCTCCGACCGGAAGGCATTGCAGAGGGTGGTGAAAATTGCCCAACGCATCACCGGTTCCACGCTGCCCTCCATTGAGTCTGTCCAAAGCAAGCGCTGTCTGCGGAGGGCGCTCAGCATCGCCAAGGACTGCTCTCACCCCAACCATGGACTGTTTACCCTCCTACCATCCGGGAGGCGCTACAGGTCTCTCCGTTGCCGAACCAGCAGGTCGAGGAACAGCTTCTTTCCGGCGGCTGTCACCCTACTCAACAACGTACCTCGGTGACTGCCAATCACCCCCCCCCCCCCCCCCCCGGACACTTATTATTTTTTTTTTAATTCAAATCGTTTGCTATGTCGCTCTGCAAGGGAGATGCTAAATGCATTTCGTTGTCTCTGTACTGTACACTGACAATGACAATTAAATTGAATCTGAATCTGAATCTACCATGGTGTGCTCACTGCCACGCCTATATCAACACAAACGGCAGACATTTTTCACACTCCAAAAGGCCTGCCAGACCCCCCACAAAGGGCCTAAAAATGGGCTGGCATATAGAGGAGCAAGGTACCACTCAAAAATAATGCCAAATGAACAAGTTGAGTTCATAGAGTCCAAAATGGGTTACACCAGACAAATAGTCCGCTGCACTACAGGTACCAGACTCCCGAAAAATGTATACCCTAGACCAGTGGTTCTCAAATGGGGGTACGCGTACCCCTGGGGGTACGTGAAGGCACTCCAGGGGGTACGTGAGATTTTAAAATATAGGCCTACATATATTTAAAAAGTAGCATCCATGCAAAAATCCTTTAAAAATAATTATTTAATAAATATTTCAGGAAAATATAAGTATGTTCATAAAATGAATTTTATATTCAGTAGGCTATTCAATTTCATTATCCTAAAAACCCAGAGTCTTCCCCCATTCCAGGATGGTTCGACCCAACCTGTCATATGCCACTCGGCATCACCTGTCAATCACAACTCAAACGATGGAGTCTTGGTTGAAGCCTAGCAGCAATTATTTTGAGAACACGGAGGGACAAGTGGCAAAGAAGGCCAAACCAGAGCCGGAAAAATTCCGGCTGTATCGTGAAGATTATGTTTTAATTGGATTTACGTCCACAAGTTGCAACCCACCCAAGGCACTGTGTTTTTTCTGTGGGGAGAAATTAGCTAACAGTAGCATGAAGCCAGCACTTCTGCAGCATCACTGATGGCACAGTGCTCTGTTTTAAGTCTTTTTTTTTCAACCAAAAATGCTTTGCGCTGGTTAGGGGGTACTTGGCTGAAAAAATATTTCACAGGGGGTACATCACTGAAAAAAGGTTGAGAACCACTTCCTTAGACCATGCTGTCCAACTAGGCCAGCCTAGATATTGTGGGTCCCAGCCAAAACCAAGCTGAAATGATCTACACAGCTTGGGGGATATAGAATTACCTATGACAGCACAATTATCCACTGCCTTGGGTGTACCAGACACCCTAAATGGCCCCTTGGACCAATCTAGGCTAGCCTAGATATTAAAGGTACCAGCTAAAATGAAATGTAGATGATCAATAACAGCCTAGGAAATACAAAATGACCCATGCCAGACAGATAACCCATTGCCTTGGCCTTACCAGACCCTCCCCTCCCCCCATAATGAAGAAAGACTGCATAGGCTTGTACTCGCAAGAATTTAGAAGATTGAGGGGGGACCTTATTGAAACTTACAAAATTCTTAAGGGGTTGGACAGGCTAGGTGCAGGAAGATTATTCCCAATGTTGGGGAAGTCCAGAACAAGGGGTCACAGTTTAAGGATAAGGGGAAAGTCTTTTAGTACCGAGAGGAGAAAAACATTTTTCACGCAGAGAATGGTGAATCTGTGGAATTCTCTGCCACATAAGGTAGTTGAGGCCACAGTTCATTGGCTATATTTAAGAGGGAGTTAGATGTGGCCCTTGCGGCAAAAGCGATCAGGGGGTATGGAGAGAAGGCAGGTACGGGATACTGAGTTGGATGATCAGCCATGATCATATTGAATGGCTGTGCAGGCTCAAAGGACCGAATGGCCTACTCCTGCACATATTTTCTATGTTTCTAATAGGTCCTTGGGCCCAAGTAGGCTAGTCTAGGTATTAAAGATACGAGCTGAACCAGGTTTATATGATCAACCACAACCTTCGGCTAGTGAATACAAAGTGACTCATGTCAGAAAATCAACCACTTTATCGACCATTTCCACAACAACCCATTTCAATGAGAAAAGCGGGGACATGAGGTTAATAGGAGGTACAAACTGTTGGAGTGTCCCATTTGGTTTTCTATATTTGGCTGAATGCAATGACAAGCTCTCCTTAGCTGCAGCCAAACAATATATCAATATCAGATTAAATTGAAGTTTTTGCAGTCAAGAATCACTGTTTAAGGCTGTTTGAGGCAAGTTGTTTTACTTTGCGACATCATTCTAGTTTGCTGTTATAATGCAGGGATATAATGCATGATTCAGTTATAGTGTTCAGTTGATAACTTACGTTAAAACCAATGCCATGGGGCAGTGCCATACCCAGAGCACATGGTACATGGCCTGCAGAGAGGTACAATGACCGACACGTGGTTAGGATCAAGTATTAGCAAATGCATATAAAAGCCCAGCGGAATTTGTGCAATTAACTATGCTATATAGGCCTAAGTACAATTTAACCTGGAACATGATGTTATTTGATGGTGATTTATCTTAAATAGGAATGGACTCTAATTTAATTCATCAGACTGCTGTGCTCCAGGGAGTAATGTCCTTGGCTGCTCAACCTCTCCCAAGAATTGTGGTCCTCGATTACTGAGTTCTATAGAGGTGCCAAATTACTGCACACATCACAGGGATGAAATCTACACAAAAACATTAAATCGATAGCACAAAGCCTCACCTGAACTCCAGAAATGCTCTCTTTCTGTTCCTGCTCCGTTTTCTGGATCTCTGATTCCTTTTTTGTAAGAGAATCAAAAGAAGATTTCACCTGTTCCTGGGGTTGGGTTTCAGATCAGAGAACAAAAAATGTCAGACAATAAACAAAAGATTATACAATGATGTGATCAAAAGTGATTTGGTTTTACCTTGTAGAATTCAATTGCTTCTTCTATCAGCATTAAGCTGTGAGACCCGTGTTCCCCCGCAGTTGTGCAAATCAAACAGATCAGTTTCTTGTCAGTTTCACAAAACAGCTTCAGTTCTTCCTGATGTTCCTCGCACTGAAGTTTGCTTTTCTTCGCGTTGAGATTCGGGCTCAGTGTTCGAGCTTTCATGGACAGTCTAACCAAGGCCCGATTCACCCTGAGGGTGCGGTTTGCAGATTCCTCTCTGCATTCCGGGCAGGAGTTTCTCCCCTCCCTGTCCCAACTCTGTGTGATGCAGGAGCGGCAGAAGTTGTGCCCGCAGTCCAGCGCCACCGGGTCGGTGAAGAAATGCAGGCAGATGGGACAAACTACCTCCTCGGTCCAACTCTCCACCTGGTCGTTCGCAGCCATTTTATCTGCAGCCCGCCCTGTAAGATGCAAAATGTTTTCAATCACGTCGCGGTTCTGAACCCCTCCAGTACCGCGAGTGCCCACCGCGCACGCTGCCGTCCCGGGCAATGAATGCTATTTGGCTGCAAATGTGAAGGTGTCCTATCCACTTCCAACTAGTCACACACGAGGGAGGGGCCAGTTAGACATTAAACCATCTTTGCATTAAACTGCTATCCGACTTTGTTGTGGGTCCCAGCACACATTGGTGTGCTAGGAAATAAAAAAGTGGATAAATTTAGCAAAAGAGGCCGTTAAAAAAGAGAACATAGAGGTAAACCTACAATTATCCAAATCTGAAGGAAGACACATTGTGTGGAAGAAAATAAATCAGGAATGGCAACAATACTGGGAACAGGAGACAAAGGGGAGACACCTCTATTCGCTACAAAACAGAGTGGGCATTACAGCAAGAAGAGGGGGGAACAGGAGAGAACAGGTAGTATTAGCAAGATTGAGGATAGGACACACCCACCTGAACAGCACATTAAAAATGTTGGGAAAACACCCTACTGGGCTGTGTGAGGAATGCCATCAGCCGGAAACAGTTCAGCATGCCCTAGTTGCATGTAGAAGATATGCAACAGAAAGAAGAGTTTTGATCAATGAAATGAAGAAAATTGGAATGACAGATATATCAGAAAAGAACATTCTAGAGTATGGAGGGGAAGGAAAAGGAGTAAATTTGTTGTTTAATTTCTTGAGGGCCTCTGGCCTTATAAAAAGGATATAAAGTAAAGACATGAGGACTGTGGAGTGAAGCCAGAAGGTGGCAGCAATGCAACATTGTGGATGCCGGCTGCCGTAAAACTCCAAAGAAGAAGAAGAAGAAGAAGAAGAAGAAACTGCTATCCGCCCGCCCTCGGGCTCCTCCTCCTCCCCTTTTCCTTCCTTCTCCCCCCCCCCCCCCCACCCCCCATCAGTCTGAAGAAGGATTTCGGCCCGAAACGTCGCCTATTTCCTTCGCTCCGTAGATGCTGCTGCACCCGCTGAGTTTCTCCAGCAATTTTGTGTACCTTAGACATTAAACTGGCCTGAATATAGACGAAAGTTGAGAAAGGGGCTTGGGAAAGAAATAAGGCTGGGCAGAAAGAGCCGGGAACTGGCGCAAAGGAAGCACCCGCTGGGCAGTGGAACCCAAAGATCAGTGGAACCCAGAGCTCTGCTATAGGATCTTTGGTGGAACCCGCCGCCCGCATCTCCGTTCACAGCCCGGGGGTCAGCATGGACGGAGACCTCCCTCCGCCCTTATTTTAATCCACAACAATGCCCCTGTCGCTCATGCAGCAGTCTTCGGGGCAATGTAAGGTGCACAAAAATGCTGGAGAAACTCAGCGGGTGCAACAGCATCTATGGAGCGAAGGAAATAGGCAATGTTTTGGGCCGAAACCCTTCTTCATACTGATGGGGGGCAATCTATGCGTGTAACATAGAAAATAGGTGCAGGAGTAGGCCACTCGGCCCTTCGAGCCTGCACCGCCATTCTATATGATCATGGCTGATCATCCAACTCAGTATCCTGTACCTGCCTTCTCTCCATACCCCCTGATCCCTTTAGCCACAAGGGCCACATCGAACTCCCTCTTAAATATAGCCAATGAACTGTGGCCTCAACTACCTTCTGTGGCAGAGAGTTCCACAGATTAACCACTCTCTGTGTAAAAAATGATTTTATCATCTCGGTCCTAAAAGACTTCCCTTTTATCCTTAAACTGTGATCCCAAGTTCTGGACTTCCCTAACATCGGGAATAATCTTCCTGCATCTAGCCTGTCCAACCCCTTAAGAATTTTGTAAGTTTCTATAAGATCCCCCCTCAATCTTCTAAATTATAGCGAGTACAATAATAATAATAATAAATTTTATTTATGGGCGCCTTTCAAGAGTCTCACCTAAGTACAAGCCAAGTTTATCCAGTCTTTCTTCATATGAAAGTCCTGCCATCCCAGGAATCTTCCTTGTTTCAGTCGCCGCCAGACCCCTCCCTCACATCTCTCTCAGGTACATCATGTCTGTATCGGCGCTGCTTCCTGCTCTAGTTCACCGCTTTAACGCTTCATCTCCCTCACTGCCAGTTTCCAACCAGCACCCACTTTCCTCTGCTCGAGCCCCGACTCCTCCCTTCGCTTTCACGCCGTCTCGATCTCCGCTTCACAGAAAACGCGAGTGGCCAAAGTCTATTCCAAGGCCGCGGATGCCATCCGCTACTTCGTTTATCCACTGCCCCTGTGTACGCATCGGAAATTGAATATTCCCTCCAAGATCGAGTGGTTACAGCAACAACTAAGTTCAGGAATAGCTACTTCCCCACAGCCATCAGGCTATTAGAACACAGAAACATAGACAATAGGTGCAGGAGTAGGGGCCATTCGGCCCTTCGAGCCTGCACCGCCATTCAATATGATCATGGCTGATCATACAACTCAGTATCCTGTACCTGCCTTCTCGCCATACCCCCTGATCCCTTTAGCCACAAGGGCCACATCAAAAGAGACAACTTCAAATACAGACAACTTCAAATGATCATATCTGAAATAGACCTCGACCTCAAATTGAACTGGAAACAGACAAACAGTGACTTTACCAGGACTGGTGTCTAGCTAGCTAGCTAGCCCAGCTGTCAAGGTTGGGGGGGCCCAGGTTAGATGTATTGGTGTATCATGTATGGTGGATTTCTGACTGAAAAGCCCTGCTTCTCGGCCGGGTCTGGCCACTCACACACAACTCACTCACTCACTCACACTCACACTCACTCACACTCACTTACAGATAGCCGTGTTTAAACCGTCTCTAGTTGTCTCATACACAGACTTTGTCTGCAATTGTAATCTTGTATTTGTCACATCAGCTTGGATTATGACAGGGAGTGAGGACACATGGGGGGGGGGGGGGGGGGGGGGGGAAGACAGTGAGAGAGAGGGGGAGGGGGGGGGAGGGGGGGAGGGTGAGGGGGAGAGGAGAGAGAGAGAGGAGAGAGAGTTACAGAGAAAGAGGGAGGCAGGGAGAGAGGGTGACAGGTATAGCAAGCTGCTTTTAAGCTTAAATACATCTGCTGACTTGATACAGACATGGCGGACTGGTCTGTGGACTTTTTTGGGGCCTTGTGCCAGAGTAAAAGCATTTCTGTCTAGGCTAGTCTAGGCTGCAAAATGCAATTTTTGGCCTTTAGCAAGGTGTAGCTAGCTAGGGAAGGTGTACACCAGGCTCCTGGACTCTCACCTCTCTCTCTCTCTCTCTCTCTCTCTCTCTCTCTCTCTCTCTCTCTCTCTCTCTCTCTCTCTCTCTCCCTCTCTCTCTCTCTCTCTCTCTCTCTCTCTCTCTCTCTCTCTCTCTCTCTCTCTCTCTCTCTCCCTCTCTCTCTCCCCCTCTCCCCCTCTCCCTCTCTTTCTTGCCATTGTCTCCAGCATTTTCTGTTTTATTTCTGTTTTATCTTCCTATACTAGCCTGTCCTTTGGCCCGCCTTCTGGGGGCGTGTCCTATTACACTGTGGGCGTGTCATATGACCCTGGGGGCGTGTCCTATCCCCCTGGGGGCGTGTCCTATGACCCTGGGGGCGTGTCCGATGGACCCTGTGGCCCTGTCCTATTCACACTGGGGCCCGTGTCCTATTGCCCTGTGGGCGTGTCCTATGACGCTGGGGGCGTGTCCTATTGCCCTGTGGGCGTGTCCTATGACGCTGGGGGCGTGTCCTATTCACACTGGGGGCGTGTCCTATTGCCCTGTGGGCGTGTCCTATGACACTGCGGGCGTGTCCTATGACAATGGGGGCGTGTACTAATTACACTGTGGGCGTGTCCTATGACGCTGGGGGCGTGTCCTATTCACACTGGGGGCGTGTCCTATTGCGCTGGGGGCGTGTCCTATGACACTGTGGGCGTGTCCTATGACACTGTGGGCGTGTCCTATGACACTGGGGGCGTGTCCTATTGCCCTGTGGGCGTGTCCTATGACACTGTGGGCGTGTCCTATTCACACTGGGGGCGTGTCCTATTGCCCTGGGGGCGTGTCCTATGACACTGTGGGCGTGTCCTATGACGCTGGGGGCGTGTCCGATGACACTGGGGCGTGTTCTATTGCCCTGTGGGCGTGTCCTATGACACTGTGTACTTTTGACACTGTGGGCGTGTCCTGTGATATTGTGGGCGTGTCCTATGACGCCAATGAACTGGCCCCAACTACATTCTGTGACTCGGGCAGCGGCGCAACTCCGGGATCGGGGGACAAGCCGCTCGGCCTCAGGCACATGCCCGGGCGGACAACTCAAACCTTGCCTGGGATTTTCCCCACAACAACATCGGATGGACAACAGACATCTTTCCCTGAGTTTTTAACCGTGTAGGAGAGGGGGAATAGGGAGGTTTCACGGCAGTCGGGTCACGACCCATGACCCGTACTGTTGCTACGCTACTCCAAATGGATTACACGCGATGAACTGCAGGTAGGCACTTACCATTGTTTCCAGCGTAGCGGGCCCGTTAAAACCCGCTAAAATTGTCATTTTTTGCGTTGTAAATAATTATGGAAATCGAGATAAGCGTGAGAGACATTTAGCCTACTTCAGAATTCCAAAAGTGAGGAGAAATGACGGTAGATAGAAGTGAGAGCTGAAGGGACAACAGCCACAGCCAGAGTGATTGCCGTTTGCTCACTGCATTTCATCAACTAAGGCATTATTTGTGTTTTTTCTTGATTCCTTTGGCATCTAAACAGTTTCAGAAGTGATAAATCTGGCTGTAAATTTTTCAAATCGCCCAAGGTTCGCAAAATGAAAACGCATCTGAAGAAACGTTTACAGCCAGATTTATCACTTCTGAGACTATTTAGATACCTAAGGAATCAAGAAAATACACAAATAATGCCTTACTGTTGATGATATGCAGTGAGCAAACGCGATAATTCCCAATATTTTCAATTCCGATATCTGCACGGCCAATGTTTACCAAGCACTTTAGCTGCTGTAGTCCCTTCAGTTCTCGCTTCTCTATACCTTCATTTCGCTTCACGTTTGGAATTCTAAAGTTGGGTACGTGTCTCTCACACTTACCCGGTCTCGCACAATTTTTTTCAGCGCAAAAATTCAAAATTTTGTCGGTTTTTAACAGGTAGGAAAGTACGTGTTTCTTGCATTAATAACATATACCGGAAGCGACGGGTGTCCTCCAGATGGATTGAGCGGCTCCGTGCGTCGAGCCCTATGACCCAGTGACCTTACGTGCAACCTCCCCTATTCCGTGGGTAATCGAGAACGGGAGGGGGCGAACGTGGGGACGTGGAAAACGAATGTGGAACGTGAGGATGAACGAGAGTTTGCGAGCGGGGAGGGAGAAATAAGGCAGGTATTCAAATATCTTGCCAGTGGATGGCGAGGGAGAGGCAGGTAGGAAGATGAGGGGACTGGTGTTAGTGGTAATTTGAGGTGTTTACAGAGGATGAAGAGATGTGGAGTGGAGTTGCCGTGATCATACTGAGCGGGAGTGGACTGGACTGGACGGATGAGGCAATTTGCTGTTTTCTTGCTTGTTCCTGCGCTGAGTTTGCTGCGGGCCGGATAAAATCACGTGGCGGGCCGGATGTGGCCCGCGGGCCGTAGTTTGGAGATCCCCTGATGTATACGTACGTACACATGATACGGTAATTACAGTTCGCACTGGCTGAATTGGAAGCTGGCTTCCTTCCGCGGTGGATTCCTCGCTGCATAACGGGCAGGAGTTTCTCCCTTCCCTGTCCCAACTCTGTGTGATGCAGGGGCGGCAGAGGTTGTGCCCGCACTCCAGCGCCACCGGATCGGCCCGCGGGCCACATCAGGCAGATGTGACAAACTACCTCCTCGGTCCAACTCTCGACCTGCTCTTTCGCAGCTATTTTCACTCCAGAACTTCCTGCAAGGTTCAAAATGTTTTCTCTGACGTCGAGCTGCTGAACCCCTGGAGTACCGCGAGTGTCCACTGCGCTCGCTGCCGTCCCGGGCAATGAATGTTATTTAGAAACACAGAAAATAGGTGCAGGAGTAGGCCATTCGGCCCTTCTAGCCTGCACCGCCATTCAATATGATCATGGCTGATCATCCAACTCTGTATCCTCTACCTGCCTTCTCTCCATACCCCCTGATCCCTTTACAAGGGCCACATCTAACACCCTCTTAAATATAGCCAAAGAACTGGCCTCAACTAACTTCTGTGGCAGAGAATTCCACAGATTCACCACTCTCTGTGTAAAAAATGATTTTCTCATCTCGGTCCTAAAAGACTTCCCCCTTATACTTAAACTGTGGCCCCTTGTTCTGGACTTCCCCAACATCGGGAACAATCTTCCTGCATCCAGCCTGTCCAACCCCTTAAGAATTTTGTAAGTTCTGGCTGCAAGTGTTCAGTGTGAAGGTGTCCTGGCCACTTCCAACTAATCTCACATGACATTAAACCGGCCTAAATATAGACGAAAGCGGAGAGATTCCCCTGGGATTGTCGATGACAGGGGTGAGAGGGACAGGGATCAGCGCTATGGAAGTGTAACTGAGGAGGCGTCGCACCCGTTGGACAGTGGAACCCGCCGTCCACATCTCCGTTCACAGCCCGGGATCAGGATGGATGTAAACATATTTTAATCCACATCAGTACACTTAGAAGCATAGAAACATAGAAAATAGGTGCAGGAGTAGGCCCTTCGGCCCTTCGAGCCTGCACCACCATTCGATATGATCATGGCTGATCATCCAAATCAGTATCCTGTACCTGCCTTCTCTCCATACCCCCTGATCCCTTTAGCCACAAGGGTCACATCTAAGTCCCTCTTAAATATAGCCAATGAACTGTGGCCTCAACTACCTTCTGTGGCAGAGAATTCCACAGATTCACCACTCTCTGTGTAAAAAATGATTTTCTCATCTTGGTCCTAAAAGATTTCCCTCTTATCCTTAAGCTGTGACCTCGAGTTCTGGACTTCCCCAACATCGGGAACAATCTTCCTGCATCTAGCGTGTCCAACCCCTTAAGAATTGTGTACGTTTCTATAAGATCCCCCCTCAATCTTCTAAATTCTAGCGAGTACAAGCCGAGTCTATCCAGTCTTTCTTCATATGAAAGTCCTGCCAACCCACTTGTCTCTCATGCACCGTATTCAGTTTTGTTCACTCTGCTGTATGAAGAATGTGGATAAATGGGAAAGGGTGGAGACAATATTCATGAGGATGTTGCCTGGGCATGAGGGCCTCACTATAGGGAGAGGTTGGGCAGACTACGTCCTTATTCATTGGAACGCAGTAGGATGAGGGGTGATCTTATTGAGGTCTGTAAGATCACGACGGGAATAATCCCGGGTTTAACTCAAGGGCCGCAATCCAAAAGGAACTGGTGAACTCGAGGCATGAACTGGAGGTTGGGGTCCGGTGGCGAGGCACCCATTTAGTTATTGAACGAGGAATCCCATGGCACAATCCAGGGACACAATTTTAAGTATTTCTCCCCCACCTTAATCACCTCAAATGCTTGAAATAAATAAACTGTCTGAAATACAATGACCGCAACCACTCTTATTTTGTTTAAGATCCAACTCGTTTAAAGTAGTTGAAGATCAAATGTCCTTGGAAATGGTCGAGCGATCTACTCAGTGGGCAATTAGTGATGTGCAATACATGCTGGTCTTGCAGCGACATCTACATCCTGACAAAACTGATCATCGGTACACAAAAATGCTGGAGAAACTCAGCGGGTGCAGCAGCATCTATGGAGCGAAGGAAATAGGCAACGTTTCGGGCCGAAACCCTTCTTCAGACTGATGGGGGGTGGGGGGGAGAAGGGAGGAAAAAGGGAGGAGGAGGAGCCCGAGGGCGGGGGGATGGGAGGAGACAGCTCGAGGGTTAAGGAAGGGGAGGAGACAGCAAGGGCTAGCAAAACTGGGAGAATTCAACGTTCATGCCATCCGGACGCAAGCAACCCAGGCGGAATATGAGGTGCTGTTCCTCCAATTTCCGGTGTTGCTCACTCTGGCAATGGAGGAGACCCAGTGCAGAGAGGTCGGAATGGGAGGGGGAGTTGAAATGCTGAGCCACCGGGAGCTCAGGTAGGTTATTGCGGACTGAGCGGAGGTGTTCGGCGAAACGATCGCCCAACCTCCGCTTAGTCTCCCCGATGTAAATCAGCTGACATCTAGAGCAGCGGATGCAGTAGATGAGATTGGAGGAGATACAGGTGAACCTTTGACGCACCTGGAACGACTGCTTGGGACCTTGAATGGAGTCGAGGGGGGAGGTGAAGGGACAGGTGTTGCATTTCTTGCGGTTGCAACGGCAAGTGCCTGGGGAGGGGGTGGTACGGGAGGGAAGGGAAGAATTGGCAAGAAAGCGAAGGGAAGAGTCGGGGATCGAGCAGAGGAAAGTGGGTGCTGGTTGGAAACTGGCAGTGAGGGAGATAAAGCGTTTAGGCGGTGAACGAGAGCAGGAAGCAGCACCGATACAGACATGATGTACCAGAGAGAGAGGTGAGGGAGGGGTCTGGCGGCAACTGATACAAGGAATGTTCTCCGCATCCTACAGAGAGACAGGCAGAGCGGGCTCCCACCTGGAATCTGGAATTCGGGTTGAACCCATTCTTCCAAAGATCCGTTCCGAAGAAAACAAATCAAGTTCAAGTTCAAGTGAGTTTATTGTCATGTGTCCCTGTATAGGACAATGAAATTCTTCTTTGCTTCAGCACACAGAACATAGTAGGCATTTACTACAAAACAGATCAGTGTGTCCATATAAGGGACGACAGATAGCACAATGGGCTAAGAGTTCGGCTGGCGACATAGTAGTGCATACTGTCGTTGTGTCCTTTACTACAAAACAAGGGAGATCAGCATTTGTTGTCCTGTACTGTATACCATTGACAATATAAATGAATCATTATCATTCACATTCACATTGTATAAATATATACACACACATGAATATACTGAAAAAGTGCAAATAACAGATAATGGGTTATTAATAATCAGAGTTTTGTCCGAGCCAGGTTTAATAGCCTGATGGCTGTGGGGAAGTAGCTATTCCTAAACCTGGTTGTTGCAGTATTCAGGCTCCTGTACCTTCTACCTGAAGGTAGCAGGGAGATGAGTGTGTGGCCAGGATGGTGTGGGTCTTTGATGATACTGCCAGCCTTTTTGAGGCAGCGACTGCGATGAATCTGTTGGGTGGAGAGCAAATGCTGCAAACATACTTTACATTTTAATGGTCGACGGGCTTTAGTACGCGGGGGGGAGGACAAAGTAAACTTTGCAAACGGCAATGAATGTTAGTCAGAGGAACTCTTGCAGCCAAATAGCATTCACTGCCTGGGACGGCAGGGAGCGCAGTGGACACTCGCGGTAATGCAGGAGTTCTGGAACTCACGTGGTTGAAAACATTTTAAACCAGAAAGCAAAGAAAGTGCGGGATACAATAAAATGGATGCGAAACGCCCGGACGGGAGTTGGACCGAGGAGGTAGTTTGTCCCATCTGCCTGCATTTCTTCACCGCTCCGGTGGCGCTGGACTGCGGACACAACTTCTGCCGCCCCTGCATCACACAGAGTTGGGACAGGGAGGGGAGAAACTCCTGCCCGGAATGTAGAGAGGAATCTACAAACCGCACCCTCAGGGTGAATCGGGCCTTGGTTAGACTGTCTGAGAAAGCTCGAACACTGAGCATGAATCTCAAAGCGAAGAAAAGTAAACTTCACTGCGAGAAACATCAGGAAGAACTGAAGCAGTTTTGTAAAACTGACAAGAAACTGATCTCTTTGATTTGTGCAACTGGGCAGCAGCACAGGTCTCACAGCTTAATGCTGATAGAAGAAGCAATTGAATTCTACAAGGTAAAACCAAATCACTTTTGATCACATCATTGTCTAATCTTTTCTTCCTTGTCTGACATTTTTTATTCTCTGATCTGAAACCCAACCCCAGGAACAGGTGAAATCTTCTTTCGAATCTCTCACAGAAAAGGAATCAGAGATCCAGAAAACGGAGCAGGAACAGAAAGAGAGCATTTCTGGAGTTCAGGTGAGGTTTTGTACTATCGATGTAATGTTTTTGCGTAGATTGCATCCCTGTGATGTGTGCAATAATTTGGCACATAGAAACATAGAAATTAGGTGCAGGAGTAGGCCATTCTGCCCTTCGAGCCTGCACCGCCATTCAATATGATCATGGCTGATCATCTAACTCAGTATCCCGTACCTGCCTTCTCTCCATACCCTCTGATCCCCTTAGCCACAAGGGCCACATCTAACTCCCTCTTAAATATAGCCAATGAACTGGCCTCAACTACCCTCTGTGGCAGAGAGTTCCAGAGATTCACAACTCTCTGTGTGAAAAAAGTTCTTCTCATCTTGGTTTTAAAGGATTTCCCCCTGATCCTTAAGCTGTGACCCCTTGTCCTGGACTTCCCTAACATCGGGAAAAATCTTCCTGCATCTAGCCTGTCCAACCCCTTAAGAATTTTGTAAGTTTTGTAAGTTCTACCATAGAACTCAGTAATCGGGGGCCAGAACTCTTGGGAGAGGTTGATCAGGCAAGGACTTTACTCCCTGGAGCACAGCAATCTGAAGAATGGTCTGTGGCAGGTGTATAATATCATGAAACAGAATGATATGTTGGATGGTCAGTCTTTTACCCTTAGTATGGGGGTCGAGAATGTGAGGGTATAGGTTTTAGGAGAGGGGGAAAAGATTAAAGGGCAACTTAAGTAGTGGGTACATGGAACGAGCTGCCAGAGGAGGGAGTTGAAGCGGGTACCGTAACAACATTTAAAAGATAGTCAAACAAATTCGTGGAGTGAAGAGTTTTAGAACTGTCTTGGCCAAATGCGGACAAGTGGAACTAGTGCATTTGGGGCGTGTTGGTCGGTATCTAACACCCCTGGATTCAGATTCAGATTTGAACTTTATTGTCATTGTGCGGTGTACAGTACAGAGGCAATGAAATGCAGTTAGCATCTCCCTAGAAGAGCGACATAGAATATGAGCAATAAATAAATATATTTACGTGCATACAGTCATAGTAGTGCAATTTTTTTTTCCTGGTGGGGGAGGAGTGGGGGGGGGGGGGGGGGGGGGGGGTTAATGTAACCACCGCAGGGAAGAAGCTGTTCCTCGACCTGCTGGTCCGGCAACGGAGAGACCTGTAGCGCATCCCGGATGGTAGGAGGGTAAACAGTCTGTGGTTGGGGTGGGAGCAGTCCTTGACGATGCTGAACGCCCTTCGCAGACATCGCTTGCTTTGGACAGACTCAATGGAGGGGGGTGAGGAACCGGTGATGCGTTGGACAATTTTCACCACCCTCTGCAATGCTTTCCGGTCGGAGACAGAGCAGTTGCAATACCATACTGTGCACCATACAGTTGGTAAGGATGCTCTCGATGGTGCAGCGGTAGAAGTTCACCAGAATCTGAGGAGACAGATGGACTTTCTTTAGTCTGCAGTATTACCGTCAAAGGTCTGTCATTATAAGTGGTGCTGCTGTCTGCTAGTTCTAGTGACCTGGTTCTGTCCACTGAGGGTTAATGGACACATGAAATGGAATCGGGTGCAGGGAATTGTACTGGGAAAATGGGAATGATGTGATTGTACGTTTCACCAAATATTTTAGATTTATCAAGACGAGCTCTTGAATTACCAAATCTACAGATTAAATACATGTAAATGGGATTAGTGTAGATACGTACAGAGCCCAGCATAGACATGTTGGGCCAAATGGCATATTCCTGCACTCAAACATATAAAATTATAAAAGGACTGGGCAAGCTAGATGCAGGAAAGAATGTTCCCAATGTTGGGCGAGTCCAGAACCAGGGGCCACAGTCTTCGAATAAAGGGGATGTCATTTAAGACAAAACTTTTTCACCCAGAGAGTTGTGAATTTATAGAATTCCCTGCCACAGAGGGCAGTGGAGGCTAAGTCACTGGATAGATTTAAGAGAGAGTTAGATAGAGCTCTAGGGGCTAGTGGAGTCAAGAGATATGGGGAGATTGATAGGGGACGATCAGCCATGATCACAGTGAATGGCGGTGCTGGCTCGTAGGGCCGAATGGCCTCCTCCTGCACCTATTTTCTATGTTTCTATGTTTCAAGAGTGACATAATATATTGATTCTCATCTTTCATCTGACAGGAAGAGTCACGCAACCTTCAGTCACAGATCACATCCCAGTTTGCTGAACTGCACCAGATTCTCACTGCGGAAGAGCAGCGCTTACTCGGAGATGTCCGGGAAGAAGAGGAGAAGATTGTAAAAACAATGGAGAAAAATCTTCAAGAGATTCAAGAGAATTTAAATTCCATTCAGGAGGAACTCTCAAAATTACAGGGACAGATAGACCACAAGGACGGTGTGATATTTCTGAAGGTGAGGGGTTACACTACAGTTGGCGAAGTGAAAGTGCACAGTCACAAAATGGTGGGTTAAATTTCTGAAATAAATGCTGCATTTACCAGGAATTCAGTTCTGGGTCAATGTTCCATCTACTCACCACATCCGACAATAATGCCCCAAATTCCAGGAAACCTCATGTATTTATCCTACTTCAACTTAAATTTATCTGCAATATTGTCTTCAGGCCACCCTGTGAGTTCCACATTCTTTTTACTGTTATTCTTGTAGAATTTATTAAAGGCCATCATACATTTCAGGTTTTATTTTTCTTCTCTCCACAAGTAGCGATAATATTTCCAACCCCCGTCCATTTAAATCCGCCGCTGACCTTCAAATGTTTCATCCCATTATCTCGGACATCTTCTCCAGATAAAATCCCACCACCTGCTCGGTTTTACTCGCAAGTTGCATACTCGCAGTTATTTTCATCGACATTCCTAATGCTTTCTCCCCCGTGTTCGATGTCTCTACGACAATATCCAAGTTCTGTCTGTGTGACAGCGGCAAGGAGTTGGGAAATGGGAATTATCAGAGGGTTTTTTGTAGCAATCTAGTGAAATACCCGCCGTCATGACGACCCATCTCAGTCTATTGAGATTTGTGTTTTATTTATTTCAGGAGGAAGCTGGTCGCAAGAGCAGGTAGGACATGCTTTTGACTGAAACAATGTATGTTTTAATAGTACAGCTCAAATAAACAGCTAATGCTCAGTTTCTAACCAGCTGTTAAATATTTGCAGGGTTCCTGATGAAACAAAACCAATGTTGGTGCTATTTGGCGCGTTGCCCATTGAAAAGTATGATCACACCTTTTTCTACAATATGGCATTGAGAGAAACATCTAATATCATCAAACGAGGTAAAACTAATACCTTTTCCATTGTTCTTTTTTGAGACATCTTTATGCAATACTTATATGTGAAGATTAATGGTACTAATGGATTTTGGGGAAGTATCACAGAGACAGAGAGTGAAGTTTGTTTGCACTTGAACAGATCCTTGTTCCTGGGAGAATAGGTTTGCTGTGCTGGGTGAAATTGCGTAGACTAGGCCTGTGTACTCGAGATTTCAGGTGTATTAGAGGAGATCTCAGTGAAACACAAAGTCCTTACAGGGCTCAGTGGGCTGGATGCAGGGAGGATGTTTCCCCTGTCTGAGGGGGTCTGGAGCCAGCGGAAACCCTCTCAGAATGTGGGCTGGACCATTTAGGACAGCGACAAGGAGACATTACTGCACACAGAGACTGGGTAACCTTTGTAATTCCCTGCACCAGTGGCTGTGGATAAACAGTCATTCAGTGCTCTTGGAACCAGAGAGTCATGGTTGTACATTACAGTCAGGCCATTCGGCCCATCGCGTCCATGTCCACCTTTTTCCCAGCCACACAAATCCCATTTGCGCACATTAAAACCGTATTATTCTACACCTCGTCTACTAAATCGCAATGCCTCTAAAATGGCGTGATTATAAATGATTTCACCACCGATTAGCCAGTGGCCGATTAGGAAAAGGGGAGATGCAACAAGACCTGGGTGTCATGGTACACCAGTCATTGACAGTAGGCATGCAGGTGCAGCTGGCAATGAAGAAAGCAAATGGTATGTTAGCATTCATAGAAATTAGGTGCAGGAGTAGGCCATTCGGCCCTTCGAGCCCGCACCGCCATTCAATATGATCATGGCTGATCATCCAACTCAGTATCCCGTACCTGCCTTCTCTCCATACCCTCTGATCCCCTTGGCCACAAGGGCCACATCTAACTCCCTCTTAAATATAGCCAATGAACTGGCCTCAACTACCCTCTGTGGCAGAGAGTTCCAGAGATTCACCACTCTCTGTGTGAAAAAAGTTCTCCTCATCTCGGTTCTAAAGGATTTCCCCCTTATCCTTAAGCTGTGACCCCTTGTCCTGGACTTCCCCAACATCGGGAACAATCTTCCTGCATCTAGCCTGTCCAACCCCTTAAGAATTTTGTAAGTTTCTATAAGATCCCCTCTCAATCTCCTAAATTCTAGAGAGTATAAACCAAGTCTATCCAGTCTTTCTTCATAAGACAGTCCTGACATCCCAGGAATCAGTCTGGTGAACCTTCTCTGCACTCCCTCTATGGCAATAATGTCCTTCCTCAGATTTGGAGACCAAAACTGCACGCAATACTCCAGGTGTGGTCTCACCAAGACCCTGTACAACTGCAGTAGAACCTCCCTGCTCCTATACTCAAATCCTCTTGCTATGAAAGCCAATATACCATTTGCTTTCTTTACTGCCTGCTGCACCTGCATGCCTACCTTCAATGACTGGTGTACCATGACACCCAGGTCTCGCTGTATCTCCCCCTTTCCCAATCGGCCACCATTTAGATAATAATCTGCTTTACCGTTTTTTGCCACCAAAATGGATAACCTCACATTTATCCACATTAGACTGCATCTGCCAAACATTTGCCCACTCACCCAGCCTATCCAAGCCACCTTGCAGTCTCCTAGCATCCTCCTCACACCTAACACTGCCCCCCAGCTTAGTGTCATCCGCAAACTTGGAGATATTGCCTTCAATTCCCTCATCCAGATCATTAATATATATTGTAAATAGCTGGGGGTCCCAGTACTGAGCCTTGAGGTACCCCACTAGTCACTGCCTGCCATTGTGAAAAGGACCCGTTTACTCCTACTCTTTGCTTCCTGTTTGCCAGCCAGTTCTCTATCCACATTAATACTGAACCCCCAATGCCATGTGCTTTAAGTTTGTGTACTAATCTCTTATGTGGGACCTTGTCGAAAGCCTTCTGGAAGTCCAGATACACCACATCCACTGGTTCTCCCCTATCCACGCTACTAGTTACATCCTCGAAAAATTCTATAAGATTCGTCAGACATGATTTACCTTTCGTAAATCCATGCTGACTTTGTCCAATGATTTCACCACTTTCCAAATGTGCTGCTATCCCATCTTTAATAACTGACTCTAGCAGTTTCCCCACTACCGATGTTAGACTAACTGGTCTGTAATTCCCCGTTTTCTCTCTCCCTCCCTTCTTAAAAAGTGGGGTTACGTTTGCTACCCGCCAATCCTCTGGAACTACTCCAGAATCTAAAGAGTTTTGAAAGATTATTACTAATGCATCCACTATTTCTGGAGCTACTTCCTTAAGTACTCTGGGATGCAGCCTATCTGGCCCTGGGGATTTATCGGCCTTTAATCCATTCAATTTACCCAACACCACTTCCCGGCTAACCTGGATTTCACTCAATTCCTCCAACTCCTTTGACCCGCGGTCCCCTGCTATTTCCGGCAGATTATTTATGTCTTCCTTAGTGAAGACGGAACCAAAGTAGTTATTCAATTGGTCCGCCATATCCTGGTTCCCCATGATCAACTCACCTGTTTCTGACTGCAAGGGACCTACATTTGTTTTAACTAATCCCTTTCTTTTCACATATCTATAAAAACATTTGCAGTCAGTTTTTATGTTCCCTGCTAGTTTTCTTTCATAATCCATTTTTCCTTTCCTAATTAAGCCCTTCGTCCTCCTCTGCTGGTCTCTGAATTTCTCCCAGCTCTCCGGTATGCTGCTTTTTCTGGCTAGTTTGTACGCATCATCCTTTGCTTTGATACTATCCCTGATTTCCCTTGTTATCCATGGATGTACTACCTTCCCTGATTTATTCTTTTGCCAAACTGGGATGAACAATTTTTGTAGTTCATCCATGCAGTCTTTAAATGCCTTCCATTGCATATCCACCGTCAACCCTTTTAGAATTAATTGCCAGTCAATCTTGGCCAATTCACGTCTCATACCCTCAAAGTTACCTTTCTTTAAGTTCAAAACCATTGTTTCTGAATTAACAATGTCACTCTCCATCCCAATGAAGAACTCAACCATATTATGGTCACTCTTGCCCAAGGGGCCACGCACAACAAGACTACTAACTAACCCTTCCTCATTACTCAATACCCAGTCTAAAATAGCCAGCTCTCTCGTTGGTTCCTCTACATGTTCATAGCAAAAGGATTTGAGTATAAGAGCAGGGAGGTTCTACTGCAGTTGTACAGGGTCTTGGTGAGAACACACCTGGAGTATTGCGTACAGTTTTGATCTCCTAATCTGAAGAAAGACATTCTTGCCATAGAGGGAGTACAGAGAAGGTTCACCAGACTGATTCCTGGGATGGCAGGACTTTCATATGAAGAAAGACTGGATAGACTTGGCTTGTACTCACTAGAATTTAGAAGATTGAGGGGGGATCTTATAGAAAAGTAGAAAATTCTTAAGGGGTTGGACATGCTAGATGCAGGAAGATTGTTCCCAATGTTGGGGAAGTCCAGAACTAGGGGTCACAGTTTAAGGATAAGAGGGAAGTCTTTTAGGACCAAGATGAGAAAATCATTTTTTACACAGAGAGCGGTGAATCTATGGAATTCTCTGCCACATAAGTTAGTTGAGGTCAGTTCATTGGCTATATTTAAGATGGAGTTAGATGTGGTCCTTGTTGGTAAAGAGATCGGGGGAGAGAAGGAAGGGATGGGATACTGAGTTGGATGATCAGCCATGAAAAAGATACTTAGAGATAATATATATAAGCATCTAGATAAACAGGGTCTGATTAGGAACAGTCAACATGGATTTGTGCCTGGAAGGTCATGTTTGACTAATCTTCTTGAATTTTTTGAAGAGGTTACTAGGGAAATTGACGAGGGTAAAGCTGTGGATGTTGTCTATATGGACTTTAGTAAGGCCTTTGACAAGGTTCCTCATGGAAGGTTGGTTAAGAAGGTTCAACTGTTGGGTATAAATGCAGGAATAGCAAGATGGATTCAACAGTGGCTGAATGGGAGAAGCCAGAGGGTAATGGTGGATGGCTGTTAATCGGGTTGGAGGCAGGTGACTAGTGGGGTGCCTCAGGGATCTGTGTTGGGTCCTTTGTTGTTTGTCATGTACATCAATGATCTGGATGAAGGTGTGGTAAATTGGATTAGTAAGTATGCAGATGATACCAAGATAGGGGGTGTTGTGGATAATGAAGAGGATTTCCAAAGTCTACAGAGTGATTTAGGCCATTTGGAAAAATGGGCTGAAAGATGGCAGATGGAGTTTAATGCTGATAAATGTGAGGTGCTACACCTTGGCAGGACAAATCAAAATAGGACGTACATGGTAAATGGTAGGGAATTGAAGAATACAGTTGAACAGAGGGATCTGGGTATAACCGTGCATAGTTCCTTGAAGGTGGAATCTCAAATAGATAGGGTGGTAAAGAAAGCTTTTGGTATGCTAGCCTTTATAAATCAGAGCATTGAGTATAGAAGCTGGGATGCAATGTTAAAATTGTACAAGGCATTGGTGAGACCAAATCTGGAGTATGGTGTACAATTTTGGTCGCCCAATTATCGGAAGGATGTCAACAAAATAGAGAGAGTACAGAGGAGATTTACTAGAATGTTGCCTGGGTTTCAACAACTAAGTTACAGAGATAGGTTGAATAAGTTAGGTCTTTATTCTCTGGAGCGCAGAAGGTTAAGGGGGGACCTGATAGAGGTCTTTAAAATGATGAGAGGGATAGACAGAGTTGATGTGGACAAGCTTTTCCCTTTGAGAATAGGGAAGATTCAAACAAGAGGACATGACTTCAGAATTAAGGGACAGAAGTTTAGGGGTAATATGAGGGGGAACTTCTTTACGCAGAGAGTGGTGGCGGTGTGGAATGAGCTCCCAGTGGAAGTGGTGGAAGCAGGTTCATTGGTATCATTTAAAAATAAATTGAATAGGCATATGGATGAGAAAGGAATGGAGGGTTATGGTACGAGTGCAGGCAGGTGGGACTAAGGGAAAAAAAATTTGTTCGACATGGACTTGTAGGGCCGAGATGGCCTGTTTCCGTGCTGTAATTGTTATATGGTTATATGATCATATTGAATGGCGGTGCAGGCTCGAAGGGCCAAATGGCCTCCTCCTGCACCTATTGTCTATGTTTCTACCTCCGCTGGTAAAATATTCCAGGTATTAACTCTTTGTGTGAGGAAAACTGTGTCCTCCAGTCTTGGTATCCCTGCATGACAATAAGGTTTCGATGATCTAGGCAACATCCTGCTGCATACTTTGACAGACTACTTTGCTATCCACAACATTACCTGTTCTCCACAAACATACTAGTCGCACCTCCTACATTCATATCCAAGCCATGGAAACATAAAATGAACAGCAGAGGTTACAGCAGCGATCTCTGCTGCACACCACCAGTCACAGACCCTCCAGGCAGAAAAATCATCCTTCTCCCTCCAACCACCAAGCCAATTGTGGGTCCATTTTACCAACTCGTCTGGGATCCTACCTGCCTTCGCTTTCTGGACCAGCCTTACATGCAAAACATTGTCAAGTCCCTCAGTGAAGTTCATATATTGCTTCACAATGAGATCAAGGTGTTCTTGGTTGTACAGACGCATCAAATCCACTGTCCACTAAAGAGAGCAAGTAAACGTAGCAGATTAACCATATAACCATATAACAAGTACAGCACGGAAACAGGCCATCTCGGCCCTACAAGTCCATGCCGAACAAATTTTTTTCCCCTTAGTCCCACCTGCCTGCACTCGTACCATAACCCTCCATTCCCTTCTCATCCATATGCCTATCCAATTTATTTTTAAATGATACCAATGAACGAGATTGCCTCGCCCGTCCAGTCCACTCCCTTTAAGTATGATCACGGCAACTCTGCCCCACATCCCTACATCCTCTTTAGCCACCTCTAATTACCACTCACATCCGTATCCTCATCTTCCATCGGTGAGACCAAGCGGAGGCTGGGCGATCGTTTCGCCGAACACCTCCGCTCGGTCCGCAAGAACCTACCTGACCTCCCGGTGGCTCAGCACTTCAACTCCCCCTCCCACTCCGTCTCCGACCTCTCTGTCCTGGGTCTCTTCCATGGCCAGAGCGAGCAACACCGGAAATTGGAGGAACAGCACCTCATATTCCGCTTGAGGAGCCTGCATCCTGGGGGCATGAACATTGAATTCTCCCAATTTTGTTAGCCTTTGCTGTCTCCTCCCCTTGCTGTCTCCTCCCCTTTCCTCAGCCTTCGGGCTCCTCCTCCTCTTTTTTTCCTTCCTTCTCCCCACCACCCCCTATCAGTCTGAAGAAGGGTTTTGGCTGGAAACGTTACCTATTTCCTTCGCTCCATAGATGCTGCTGCACCCGCTGAGTTTCCCCAGCATTTTGTGTACATCCTCATCTGTGGAATTTTTCCCCTCTCCTGTCCAGTTGAGGAAATCCGGGAAAGATGTCTGTTGTTCATTCGTTGTTGTTGTGGGTTAAACCCTGGGCAAGGTTTGATTCCCCTTCCCCGCCTGTGCCTAAGGCCGAGCGGCTTCTCCCCCGGTCTCCCCCGACCCCCGGGGACTCTCTGATTCTCTGCTTCTCCCCCCAGTCTCCGTCAACCTGGATGTGGAAACAGCGCATCCGGAGCTCGAGGTGTCTAAGGATCGGAAGAGGGTGAGATGTATCCAGATTCGGAGGAGTCTCCCTGACACCAGGAAGAGGCTGACAGGCTCGGCGTGTGTGCTGGGATCGGAGGGATTCACATCGGGGAGACATTACTGGGAGGTGGAGGTGGCGGGGAGTCGGCGCTGGAGTCTGGGAGTCGCCGCAGAGTCTGTGGAGAGGAAGAGAGGGGTCACACTGACCCCGGAGACTGGAGTCTGGAGAATCGGGTGGCTGGATAACAAGTTTAAATCATTCACCTCCACTCTCTCGCCTCTCCCTGCCCATTCCATCCCCGGGAGGGTGGGAGTTTATCTCAGTTATGAGTCCGGGACCGTTTTATTTTATGACGCGGACACCAAGTCCCATCTCCACACATTCTCTGGGAATAAATTCACGGAGAAACTTTATCCTTTCTTCGCGACTTGCCATGAAAACCAGTGGCTGAGAATCTGCTCCGGTTCCGCTCCGGTGTGTAAAAAGCGCAGGTCCCAGGACCGGCGTTAGGAGCAAGACTGTGGGGCAGAAACCCGGTGGACAACAGGTTGGCGCTGAACGAACGGCTCCCATTTAATCCCCAAATTCCACATCGCGAAACCCTAGTGAGCGCGGAAATAAAACCAGGGGGAATGTAAATGTGGGAAGAGTGAAATAAACCGCAACTGAAATCAGAGCTGTCTGTCGATCCGTTCATTTTAACGTGTCCGGGAACCGAACAGAAATTACTTTTGTGAAAATATAAAGATTGAAACTATCGCCCTTCCCGCGGGTTCAGCAGCGGTTCACCCGGTTCCAAAAGAACGTCGACTTTGAAAATATAATGTGTGTTTGCAGCATTTGGTCTCCACACAATAAACTCATTTTCTTCAGAACGGATCTTTGGAAGAATGGGTTCAAACCGAATTCCCCCAGTTCCAGGTGGAAGCCCGTTGTGCCATCTCTTTGTGTAGGATGCGTAGAACATTCCTTGTTTCAGTCGCCGCTAGACCCCTCCCTCACCTCTCTCTCAGGTACATCATGTCTGTATCGGAGTGGCTTCCTGCTCTGGTTCCCCGCTTTAAGGCTTCATCTCCCTCACAACCAATTTCCAAGCAGCTCCCACTTTCCTCTACTCTAGCCCCGACTCTTCCCTTCGTTTTCTCGCCGTCTGGAGCAACCGCGAGTGACCAAAGTCCATTCCAAGCCCGTGGAAGCCATCGAATACTTCGTCTATCCACTGCCCCTGTTTGCGCATCGGAAATGGAATATCCCCTCCAAGATTGAGCGCGCACAGCAACAAACCGTTTACATTTACACAATGTCCTCGCGTCTCTTTTAGGAGACTCCAAAGTGCTTTAGGGGCGTAAATCTCTTTGTAGTGCAGCCATTAATGTCAACTGAAAGGGAGGTGTCATATTGCAGGCAGGAACATTCTTAAACGCGAACTATACTGTCCAAAGAGATCTGGCTTTATTTCAATTGTATAGAAGTATTAGAAGCACCAAGCACATAATACAAATAATCACAATCTTTCTCTTCGGTTCTTGTGAATGTTATGCCCCTGTCCCACTTAGGAAACCTGAACGGAAACCTCTGGCGACTTTGCGCCCCACCCAAGGTTTCCACGTGGTTCCCAGAAGTTTTTGTCAGTCTCCCTACCTGCTTCCACTACCTGCAACCTCCGGCAACCACCTGCAATCTCAAGGTGCTACATCTTGACAGGACAAATCAAAATAGGACGTACATGGTAAATGGTAGCGAATTGAGGAATGCAGTTGAACAGAGGGATCTAGGAATAACTGTGCACAGTTCCCTGAAGGTGGAATCTCACGTAGATAGGGTGGTAAAGAAAGCTTTTGGTGTGCTGTCCTTTATAAATCGGAGCATTGAGTATAGAAGTTGGGATGTAATGTTAAAATTGTACAAGGCATTGGTGAGGCCAATTCTGGTGTATGGTGTACAATTTTGGTCGCCTAATTATTGGAAAGATGTCAACAAAATAGAGGAGATTTACTAGAATGTTGCCTGGGTTTCAGCAACTAAGTTACAGAGATAGGTTGAACAAGTTAGGTCTTTATTCTTTGGAGCGCAGAAGGTTAAGGGGGGACCTGATAGAGGTCTTTAAAATGATGAGAGGGATAGACAGAGTTGACGTAAATAAGCTTTTCCCATTGAGAGTAGGGAAGTTTCAAACAAGGGGACATGACTTGAGAATTAAGGGACAGAAGTTTAGGGGTATCATGAGGGGGAATGTCTTTACTCAGAGAGTGGTCGCTGTGTGGAATGAGCTTCCAGTGGAAGTGGTGGAGGCAGGTTCGATTTTATCATTTCAAAATAAATTGGATAGTTATATGGATGGGAAAGGAATGGAGGGTTATGGTCTGAGTGCAGGTAGGTGGGACTAGGTGAGAGTAAGTGTTCGGCACGGACTAGAAGGGCCGAGATGGCCTGTTTCCGTGCTGTAAGTGTTATATGGTTCAACTGCGGGCCACAAAACTTCTCTTCCTGACTCCAACGTTAGCAAATAATCCTTGCTCCACACTGAAGGAATGTTGCCATTCCACCCCCCATGTCCGTATTCTTCCAGGTTTGTAATCAGCATTCCCAACTCCCAACAAAGTGGGTTGCAAAACCTCTGACCTTTTGTCTGAGCCCGGACCTCTGTTCTGTGTGTGGACAAAGCTGCGATAGTCAAGGGGGCTTGAGATGGGTCCGCAGTTGGTCGGGCGAGAGCTGGGGAGAGAGAACCTGAATTGGCATTCCGAGTCTCTGGTCGGAATTTGCCCTGACCCTGTCAGTCCTGCTGTTTTCTGTTACGCTAGAATTTAGAAGATTGAGGGGGGATCTTATAGAAACTTACAAAATTCTTAAGGGGTTGGACAGGCTAGATGCAGGAAGATTATTCCCGATGTTGGGAAAGTTCAGAACAAGGGGTCACAGTTTAAGGATAAGGGGGAAATATTTTAGGACCGAGATGAGAAAATCATTTTTTACACAGAGAGTGGTGAATCTGTGGAATTCTCTGCCACAGAAGGTAGTTGAGGCCACAGTTCATTGACTATATTTAAGAGGGAGTTAGATGTGGCCCTTGTGGCTAAAGGGATCAGGGGGATATGGAGAGAAGGCAGGTATGGGATATGATTTGGATGATCAGCCATGATCATATTGAACGGCGGTGCAGGCTCGAAGGGCCGAATGGCCTACTCCTGCACCTATTTTCTATGTTATTAATGTTGTAGAATTTACTGAGAGCGAAAGTCTGCAGATGCTGCAATCTGCAACCCTGCATCATTTTTTCCTGATACTGGGTCTCGGCCCTGACTCTTATCCTCCACAAATGCTTCTTTATCCTTTTAAATCTACCAGATGTTTATTTCTCGCTCCTGTATTGAGAGACCCTCCACTATTTCAACTCGTGCATGTCAGGAAGACCAGTTCATTGCATCGCCGCCTTCAGCGATGATGCTGAGCTTTTGTTGCAAAGGTTTATGCAGTGTTCCCACTGCAGGATCCCCACCTGCTGCTAGAAACCGGTACTGCAGGATCAGCCGCTGTTTTAACCCTTTACCCGCGTGGAAAAATTAATCTGGGGCAGAGACAACGCACAGATTCAGATGCTTGAGGCGGTCGGCGACGTGGGAGCAGCGGCGGTGACGGGAACGTAATACAGGACGACGAGAGAATATTCCTCTCCTAATCTGAGGAAAGACATTCTTGCCATAGAGGTACAGGAGTACAGAGAAGGTTCACCAGACTGAGGAAATGGGATGTCAGCCGAAACCCTTCTTCAGACGAGGTACAGAGAAGGTTCACCAGATTGATTCCTGGGATGTCAGGACATTCATATGAAGAAAGACTGGATAGACTCGGCTTGTAGGGGGGAATCTTATAGAAACTTACAACATTCTTAAGGGGTTGGACAGGCTAGATGCAGGAAGATTGTTTCAGATGTTTGGGGAAGTCCAGAACAAGGGGTCACACACTTTAAGGTTAAGGGGGAAATCCTTTAGGACTGAGATGAGAAAAACATTTTTCACACAGAGAGTGGTGAATCTGTGGAATTCTCTGCCACAGAAGGTAGTTGAGGCCAGTTCATTGCTATATTTAAGAGGGAGTTAGATGTGGCCCTTGTGGCTAAAGGGATCAGGGGGTATGGAGAGAAGGCAGGTACAGGATACTGAGTTGGATGATCAGCCATGATCATAATGAATGGCGGTGCAGGCTCGAAGGGCCGAATGGCCCTACTCCTGCACCTATTTGCTATGTTTCTATAGTTAAAGTGAGAAATGTTGAGGTGGGAGTAGAGATTTAAGAGTGTGGGGCGGGTGTAATATGTGATTGTAGATCTGCATCGCACGCAAATAGACGCCTTGGTTGGGCGCCATCTCGGAAGCAGTAGCGGGCAAGAATAACCTACAGGGGCAGAGGAAATGCCGCCTATTGGGCTTTCGAATCTGAGTGTTCCGTGTTCCCCACTCACCGATCCCACAAGGTGGCGCAGCGGTAGAGTTGCTGCCTTGCGGTGCCTGAGACCCGGGTTCAATCCCGACTGCGGGTGCTGTCTGTACGGAGTTTGTACCTTCACACCGAGACCCGTGGGTTTCTCCGAGATCTTCGATTTCTCTAAAGACCTACAGGTATGTAGTTTGATAGGCTTGGTGTTTGTGTAAAATTGTCCCTAGTGTGTACTGGTCGCTGGACGGTACGGACTCGGTGGGCCGAAGGGCCTGTTTTCGCGCTGTATCTCCAAACGAAATGAACCTTTGCATACAGCAATACATGTTAAAGGGTCATACAATATCATTTAAACAAGACACACATACATAGATTGCCCCGAATACTGATGCGTGATGTGTGAAGAAGGGTTTCGGCCCGAAACGTTGCCTATTTCCGTCGCTCCATAGATGCTGCTGCTCCCGCTGAGTTTCTCCAGCATTTTTGTGTACCTACTGCTGCATGAGAGACAGTGCTCTATTGTGGATTAAAATAAGGCCACCCTATTGTGGACTAAAATTCTCCATCCATCCTGATCCCGGGCTTTGAACGGCGGGCTCCACAGCCCAATACGGGGGTTGCACGTAAGGTCACTGGGTCATAGGGCTCGACGCACGGAGCCGCTCAATCCAACTGGAAGACATCCGTCGCTTCCGGTATATGTTATTAATGCTAGAAACACGTACTTTCCTACTTGTTAAAAACCGCCAAAATTTTGAATTTTTGCGCTGTAAAAAATTGTGGGAGTCGGGGTAAGTGTGAGAGACATGTACCCAACTTTAGAATTCCAAACGTGAAGCGAAATGAAGGTATAGAGAAGCGAGAGCTGAAGGGACTAGAGCAGCTAAAGTGCTTGGTAAACATTGAAAATATTGGGAATTATCGCATTTGCTCACTGCATTTCATCAACAGTAAGGCATTAGTAAGGCATTATTTGTGTTTTTGTGTTGCATTATAAGCAACAGTAAGGCATTATTTGTGTTTTTTCTTGATTCCATTTGGTATTCTCAGAAGTGATAAATCTGGCTGTAAATTTTCCTTCAGATGCGTTTTCATTTTGTATGTAAAAACCCACTTGAGAACCATGGGCGATTTAAAAAAATTACAGCCAGATTTATCACTTCTGAAACTTTTTAGATGCCAAAGGAATCAAGAAAAAACACAAATAATGCCGTAGTTGATGATATGCAGTGAGCAAACGGCCAATGTTCGCCAAGCACTCTGGCTGTTGTTGTCCCTTCAGCTCTCGCTTCTATCTACCGTCATTTCTCCTCACTTTTGGAATTCTGAAGTAGGCTAAATGTCTCTCACGCTTATCCCGATTTCCATAATTAATTACAGCGCAAAAATTGACAATTTCAGCGGGTTTTAACGGGCCCGCTACGCTGGAAACAATGGCATGTGCCTACCTGCAGTACATCGCGTGTAATTCACTTGGAGTAGCGTAGCAACAGTACGGGTCATGCGTCGTGACCCGACTGCCGTGAAACCTCCCTATATCCAGGCCAGTTTAATGTCTAACTGACCCTCCCTCGTGGAAGTTGGTTGGAAGTGGCCAGGACACCTTCACACTGAACCACTTGCGATACTGTAGGGGTTTGGTTTGGTTTAGATGAGTTGAGGGATACAGCGCGGAAACAGTCCCTTCGTCCCACCGGGACCGAACCGACCAGCGATCCCCGCACATTGACACTATCCTACACCCACTAGGGACATTTTCTTACATTCACCAAGATCTCGGAGAAACCCCACGCACACAAACTCCATACAGCCAGGACCCGTTGTCAGCATCGAACCCGTGTCTCCGGCGTAAGACAGCAACTCTACCGCTGCGCCACCGTGACCGCCCATATTCAGCAGTGGGCGTCAATGAAAACATTATCAACCAGGAAGAGGAGGAGTTAAAATGGATTCGAAACACCAGGTGGAAAGTTGGACCGAGGAGGCAATTTGTTCCATCTGCCTGGATTTCTTCACCGACCCGGTGGCGCTGGAGTGCGGGCACAACTTCTGCCGCTCCTGTATCACACGGTTTTGGGACAGGGCGGAGAGAAACTCCTGCCCGGAATGTGGAGCGGCGTTTGAAGAGCGCACCCTCAGCGTTAGTTGGGCCTTGGCGAGACTGGCTGAGAAAGCTCGAAATCACAGCCTGTATCGGAAAGAGGAACGTAAACCTCACTGCGAGGAACATCAGGAAGAACTGAAGCTGTTTTGTGAAACTGACAAGAAACTGATCTGTGTGATTTGTGCAGCTACGCGGGAACACAAGTCTCACAGCTTCATGGTGATAGGAGAAGCTGTGGAACTCTATATGGTAAAAGCAAACCGATTTTGATCACTTCATCGTTTAATTCCTTGTTCATTGTCTGACATTTTATTCTCTGATCTAAACCCATTTCCCAGAATCAGGTGAAATCTTCCTCAGAATCTCTCACAAAAAAGGAATCGGAGATCCAGTTAATGGAGCAGCAACAGAAACTAAAGATATCTGGAGTTCTGGTGAGGCTTTCCAGTTTTGATTTCCTGATATTGTGTTCATTCATTACCTGTGATGCAAATGACAATAGGCCAGCCCTCTATAGCTCAGAGTCGAGGACCTGACCCACAGAGCGAGATTGGGCAGCCAAAAACTTTACATCTTGGGGTGCCGGGAGATTACAGAAATGTTATGATATTGTGGACATGAGGCATATAATTATGGCTAAGGGACAAAATCTATTACTCTTATAAAGGGTGTGGACACCCCGGGCAGGTTAAATGTGAGTGGGGAAACACTTAATACAAACCTGAGGACAACATTTTCACGCAGAGTGTAGTGGGTATAGAGATAGATAACATAGACAATAGGTGCAGGAGTAGGCCATTCGGCCCTTTGAGCCTGCACCGCCATTCAATATGATCATGGCTGATCATCCAACTCAGTATCCTGTACCTGCCTTCTCTCCATACCCCCTGATCCCTTTAGCCACAAGGGCCACATCTAACTCCCTCTTAAATATAGCCAATGAACTGTGGCCTCAACTACCTTCTGTGGCAGAGAGTTCCAGAGATTCACCATTCTCTGTGTGAAAAATGTTTTTCTCATCTCAGCCCTAAAGGATTTCCCCTTTATCCTTAAACTGTGACCCCTTGTCCTGGACTTCCCCAACATCGGGAACAATCTTCCTGCATCTAGCTTGTCCAACCCCTTAAGAATTTTGTAAGTTTCTATAAGACTCCCCCCTCAATCTTCTAAATTCTAGCGAGTACAAGCCGAGTGTATCCAGTGAATCGAAACCATAGCAATAATTAAAAGATATTTGGGCAGATACATAAGTTTTGGGGAGCTCTGGGCCCGAGGGAAATATTTAGATGGGGCATATTGGTTGGCACTGGCACGCTGGGCCGGTTGGCCTGTTTCTGTGCTGTATAACTCTGTGACATGAAGTAGTGCTTCTGTTTCCTGCTTGTGGGGACCTGCCTCTATCGTGATATCGGGTTCTCACTGTGCAGTTCACGCATTCTCCCTGTAACCCCGTCAGATTCCTATCCTGTCCCAAACACACGTCGGGTGTTTGAGATGATGAGCACATCTAATGGGCACAAGAAGGGCATTGACAGCAGGGCATTTAAATGGGAGAATGGGATTAATAGGATTATCATATTTAACAAATAAGAAATCACCTCGACAAGTTCTTCAGTAGACAAAAATGCTGGAGAAACTCAGCGGGTGAGGAATCATCTATGGAGTGAAGGAAATAGGCGACGTTTCGGGTCGAGACTTTCAATTGTGAAATCAAAACCGTGTAAAGTGAAATGCAGGTAAAATTGACCGACAGATATGTACAAAGACCAGCCTGGGCATGGTTGACCGAAGATCTATTTCAGTGCTCCGTGAAATCGCGGAGTGAAATGGTCGCCTTCCAGTACACAAAGCTGGGGGGCAGTGTTAGCTGTGAGGAGGATGCTAGGAGGCTGCAAGGTGACTTGGATAGGTTGGGTGAGTGGGCAAATGAATGGCAGATGCAGTCTAATGTGGATAAATTTGAGGTTATCCACTTTGGTGGCAAAAACAGGGAAGTAGACTATTATCTGAATGGTGGCCGATTAGGAAAAGGGGAGATGCAACGAGGCCTGGGTGTCATGGTACACCAGTCATTGAAAGTAGGTATACAGGTGCAGCAGGCAGTGAAGAAAGCGAATGGTATGTTAGCATTCATAGATAAAGGATTTGAGTATAAGAGCAGGGAGGTTCTACTGCAGTAGTTCAGGGTCTTGGTGAGATATAGATATGCCATTTATTGTCACTATACATGTACAGTGAAACTGAAAGCTGCTCGTACTCAGTGCATACATACAATTTAGCACAAAAAAACAAGAAACAGAAAAAACAAAAAACAGAAGGGAGATGGGGGGGGGTGAATAGGTGCACAAATTCTGCGGCGCTACATACATATATACATATATACAGATGGAAGTCCGTGTTGGGCGGTGTAGTCAGTGCATGTGTGAATTTGAATTGATAGTAGATATAATTCTCGGAAAGCAACTATTCCTGAGTCTGTTTGTCCTGGATTTGATGCACCTATAGCGCCTTCCAGAGGGCAGCAGGTCGAACAGTCCAAACGCAGGATGGGAGCTGTCTTTGATGATATTCTTTGCCCTGCTAAGGCAGCGGGAGGTGTAGATGTCCATCAGGGAGGGGAGAGGGCAGCCAATGATCCTCTGCGCTGTCCTGGTTACCCTCTGAAGCCTCTCCCTGTCTGCCATGGTGCAGCTGCCATACCATGCTGTACTGCAGTATGTCAGCAGGCTCTCGATGGACGAGCGGTAGAAGGTCAGCAGCAGGTTAGAGTCCAGGTTGTGCTTCCTGAGGACCCTCAGGAAGTGCAGCCGCTGCTGAGCCTTCTTGATGACCGCTGTCGTGTTGTCCGTCCAGGAGATGTCAGCAGCGATATGGACGCCGAGAAACCGGAAGGTGTTGACCCTCTCCACACACTCGCCGTTGATGTGTAGGGGGGCTAAGTCGGTGCTGTGCCTCCTGAAGTCGACAATGAGCTCTTTTGTTTTCCTGGTGTTCAGAGCCAGATTGTTTTCTGAGCACCAGGTTGTCAACTTCAGGACTTCCTCTCTGTAGGCTGCCTCGTCTCCCTTCGAAATAAGTCCGACCACAGTAGTGTCGTCAGCAAATTTGACGATGCGGTTGTTGTTGTGGGCCAGACTACAGTCGTAGGTGTAGAGACAGTATAAGAGGGGGCTTAGCACACAGCCCTGTGGGGAGCCGGTACTCAACCTGCGAGTGGAGGAGAGGTGGGGGCCGAGTCTCACAGTTTGGGGCCGGTTGGTGAGGAAATCCTTTATCCAGGCACATGTGAGAGTGGAGAGGCCGAGAGTGATCAGTTTACCAATGAGAATGTCCGGAATGATTGTATTAAAGGCTGAACTAAAATCCACAAAGAGCATCCGGACGTAGCTCTGCCCCTGCTCCAGATGGCTCAGCACAGAGTGGAGAGCTACGGTGATGGCGTCTTCTGTGGATCTGTTTTGGCGATAGGCGAATTGGTGGGGGTCGAGGTCTGGAGGTAGATAGTCCTTGATGTGCTGGAGGACCAACCTCTCGAAGCACTTCGTGATTACCGGAGTGAGGGCCACAGGACGGTAGTCATTAAGGCTGGTGATGGTAGACTTCTTCGGCACAGGGACGATTGTGGCTGATTTTAGGCAGGACGGAATAACTGCCTGGGCCAGGGAGAGGTTGAAAATTCTGGTGAAGATGGCAGTGAGCTGGTGGGCGCACGCTTTGAGCACCTTACCAGGGACTCCATCTGGGCCGGTAGCCTTCTTGGTGTTCCCTGACAGTGAGTGGAGTAGTACAGGAGCTAGGTGAGGGTGGAAACAGGGCTGTAGCAGGTGAGTGCTGCTGTTGTGATGTTTCAAAGCGGGAGAAGAAGCAATTTAGCTTTTCTGCCAGCGGCACACTCAGGTCTTCTGACTTTGTGGCATAGCCTATGTAGTTGGTAATGTCTTGTATGCCCCGCCATACCTCCCGTGTATTATTGCTGGACAAGTAGGACTCTATGCTCCTCTTATGGTCCGCCTTGGCTTTTTTAATACCACTTTTCAGATCGGCTCGAGCAGCCCTGTACAGAGCTCTGTCACCTGACCTGAAGGCAGCATCGCGGGCTCTGAGGAGTGTGCGGACCTGGCTGGACATCCAGGGTTTCTGGTTTGGGAAAACCCGTATGTTTTTGTCTACAGTCACATTTCCGATGCAGAACTTGATATAGTCCAGCACCGATTCTGTGAGAGTTTCCAGATCCTGGTGTTCGAATATGTCCCAGTTTGTCTGTGTAAAACAGTCCTGTAGATTGGAGAGTGCATTTTCAGGCCAGGTTGTAACAGATCTTATGGTGGGCCTGGCACTGCGTCTGAGGGGGGTGTAGGCTGGAGAGAGCAGGAGGGAGAGATGATCTGACTGGCCGAGTTGGGGGAGGGGGATGGCTCTATACGCGTGCTTGATATTGGTGAGACCACACCTGGAGTATTGCGTACAGTTTTGGTCTCCTAATCTGAGGAAAGACATTTTTGCCGTAGAGGGAGTACAGAGAAGGTTCACCAGACTGATTCCTGGGATGGCAGGACTTTCATATGAAGAAAGACTGGATAGACTTGGCTTGTACCTGCTAGAATTTAGAAGATTGAGGGGGGATCTTATAGAAACTTACAAAATTCTTAAGGGGTTATAGAGGCTAGATGCAGGAAGATTATTCCTGATGTTAGGGAAGTCCAGAACAAGTGGTCACAGTTTAAGGATAAGAGGGAAGTATTTTAGGACCGAGATGAGAAAATCATTTTTTACACAGAGCGTGGTGAATCTGTGGAATTCTCTGCCACAGAAGGTCGTTGAGGCCATTTCATTGGATAGATTTAAGAGGGAGTTAGATGTGGCCCTTGTGGCTAAAGGGATCAGGGGGTATGGAGAGAAGGCAGGTACAGGATACTGAGTTGGATGATCAGCCATGATCATATTGAATGGTGGTGCAGGCTCGAAGGAACGAATGGCCTACTCCTGCACCTATTTTCTATGTTTCTACGTCTTAAGGCAAACCAATACCACAACGTGACATTTTAATCATCCATCTTTCATTTGACAGGAAGAGTCATGTAGCCTTAAGTCTCACTTCAAAGCCTGGTTTGTTAAACTGCACCAGATCCTCTCCGAGAAAGAAAACCACTTACTCGGAGATCTCCAGGAAGAAAAGATGAAGATTGTAAATGAGATGAAGATAAATCTGACGCAGATTCAAAACAAATTAAATGATGTTCAGCGGGAGCTGGTGGAGTTAAAGGAAAGGATGGACCAAAAAGACATTGTGCTATTTCTGCAGGTGAGGTGCCACATTGCAGGTCCCTTTAAAGGAAAGCGCAATGTAGCCAAAAAAATCATGATGTGTGCAGTCTTTCTGGTAAGCTTGGTCCTCGGATCAATGACAGATTTTTCACTAACTCGCCTTGCACATTATCTCTTGGTTCCTTATTTAACCATATAACAATTACAGCATGGAAACAGGCCATCTCTGCCCTTCTAGTCCGTGCCGAACACTTATTCTCCCCTAGTCCCATCTACCTGCACTCAGACCATAACCCTCCATTACTTTCCCGTCCATATACCTATCCAATTTATTTTTAAAAGATAATTTCGAACCTGCCTCCACCACTTCCACTGGAAGCTCATTCCACACAGCTACCACTCTCCGAGTAAAGATGTTTCCCCTCATGTTACCCCTAAACTTCTGTCCCTTAATTCTCAAATCATGTCCTCTTGTTTGAATCTTCCCTATTCTCAATGGGGAAAAGCTTATCCACGTCAACTCTGTCTAACCCTCTCATCATTTTAAAGACCTCTATCAAGTCCCCCCCCCCCTTACCCTTCTGCACTCCAAAGAATAAAGACCTTACTTGTTCAACCTTTCTCTGTAACTTAGTTGCTGAAACCCAGACAACATTCTAGTAAATCTCCTCTGTACTCTCTCTATTTTGTTGACATCTTTCCTACAATTTGGCGACCAAAACTGTACACCATACTCCAGAATTGGCCTCACCAATGCCTTGTATAATTTTAACATTACATCCCAACTTCTATACTCAATGCTCTGATTTATAAAGGCCAGCACACCAAAAGCTTTCTTTACCACCCTATCTACGTGAGATTCCACTTTCAGGGAACTGTGCACAGTTATTCCCAGATCCCTCTGTTCAACTGCATTCCTTAATTCGCTACCATTTACCATATACGTCCTATTTTGATTTGTCCTGCCAAGATGTAGCACCTCTCACTTATCAGCATTAAACTCCATCTGCCATCTTTCAGCCCACTCTTCCAAATGGCCTAAATCTCTCTGTTGACTTTGAAAATCGACTTCATTATCCACAACATCACCTATCTTAGTATCATCTGCATACTTGCTAATCCAATTTACCCACACCATCATCCAGATCATTGATGTACATGACAAACAACAGTGGACCCAACACAGATCCCTGTGGCACCCCACTAGTCACTGGCCTCCAACCTGACAAACAGCCATCCACCATTACTCTCTGGCATCTCCCATTCAGCCACTGTTGAATCCATCTTGCTACTCCACCATTAATACCCAACAATCGAACCTTCTTAACCAACCTTCCGTGAGGAACCTTGTCAAAGGCCTTACTGAAGTCCATGTATACAACACCCACTGCTTTACCCTCATCAATTTCCCTAGTAACCTCTTCAAAAAATTCAAGAAGATTAGTCAAACATGACCTTCCAGGCACAAATCCATGATGACTGTTCCTAATCAGAACCTGTTTATCCAGATGCTTATATATATTATCTCTAAATATCCTTTCCATTAATTTGCCCACTACTGACGTCAAACTAACAGGTCTATAATTGCTAGGTTTACTCTTAGATACCTTTTTAAACAATGGAGCAACATGCGCAGTACGCCAATCCACCGGCACCATTCCCATTTCTAATGACATTTGAAATATTTCTGTCATAGCCCTTGCTATTTCTACACTAACTTCCCTCAATGTCCTAGGGAATACCCTGTCAGGACCTGGAGACTTATCCACTTTTATATTTTTCAAAAGTGTCAGTACTTCCTCTTCTTTGAATCTCATAGTTTCCATACCTACTCTACTTGCTTTCCTTACCTCACATAAATCAAATATCCTTCTCCTTGGTGAATACCAAAGAAAATAAATTGTTCAATATCTCCCCCATCACCTTTGGCTCTGCAGATAGCTGTCCACTCTGACTCTCTAATGGACCAATTTTATCCCTCGTTATCCTTTTGCTATCAAGATATAGCTGTAGACACCCTTTGGATTTACTTTCACCTTACTTGCCAAAGCAACCTTTTATCTTCTTTTAGCTTTTCTAATTTCTTTCTGAAGATTCTTTTTACATTCTTTATACTCCTCGAGCACCTCATTTACTCCATGCTGCCTATAATTTGTCTGTGTGATATCCTCAATCCGTGTCAGCAGGGGCAGAATTGTGAAATGGGAATTTTCAGCTGCTCCTAAAGGTCTATGGAATTGTTTCTGTTGTGATGTGAACCATCAGTCCCAATAAATTCAGGACAAGAAATCAAGTGCTGGAGCAACTCAGCGGGTTTGGCAACATCTGTGGGTACTTTGGATGGGTGACGTTTTGGGTCGGGACCCTTCATCAGCTTGTTGTAGGGAGGGGTGTGGAGCTGGAAAAGCAATGGAGTGTGACAAAGCCTCATGACAGGTAAAGGATACAGTGCGAGGGGTGTGCCTGGCATTTGGGTGGACATTGGCCAGAGATGAAAAGCATAGAAAAGGGGTCAGGTAAGAAAAGAGGAGTGATATGCTAAGCCAGATGGAGGATTGGAGAAGTGAAATGGGTCAGAGAGCGGTCTAGTGTGAAAAGTGGAAGCTCACTTGGCTGGGCACATGGACGAAATGGGGTAAAGGGGGGGGGGGAGAGACATGGTGTTACCTTAAATTGGAGATTTCAATGTTCATTCTGCTGTGTTGTAAACTACCCAAGCGGAATATGAGGTGCCGATTCTCCATTTTGCGTGCGACCTCACTCTGTCAATATAGGAGGCGGAGGTCTGGAAGATCAATATGGAAATGAGAAGTATTGATTTGCTTTTAAAATCGTTGCAACAGATGCCTGCCGAAGCATCCATACGGCCCACAATGTCTATACTAGCCCTCTGGAATCCAGTACCTTCAGACCGCAACACCCATACTAGCGCAACAGACAGCCCCCCCCCCCCCACTGGCGAGCAGTATTGGAATTGGTGGAGAGGTGGAATATTGCGTTGGTGACCAGCCATCCCGTATGATGCTGGGACCCAACGGGTCCCACTTAGTCCAGTGTGTGTGTGTGTTTATATATATACACACACATATATATATGTGTGTGTATATATATGTATGTATATATATATATGTATGTGTATATATATATATATATGTATGTATATATGTATATATATATATATATATATATATGTATATATACATATATGTGTATATATATACCGGCATTTTGCATTTCTTTTATCCCAATGAATTCAGATTTGTGTTTTATTTATTTCAGGATGAAGTTGGTCGGAAGAGCAGGTAGGACACACTCTTGACTGAAACTCTGTGTGGATTTGTAATGTAGCGACAATTACATCCTCAATTTAACACCATGTATTTACTATTTGCAGTGCGAGTGTTGTTACCGAATCGTTGTCAGTGACAGATGCTGTCCAGGCCTTTGAAACGTTCCATCACCCCTTTGTGTTTGGCACAATGATAACAGAAATATCTGATGCTATTAAGCGGAGTAGCTTACGAACTGACGGTAAAAATATAGAATTCTGTTGTTTTTTTAAACTAACATCTCTCTCTCTCACACGCACACACACACACACACACACACACACACACACACACACACACACACACACACACACCTTCTCCCTCCCTCCCTCCGCCACCCCATCTTCCTGCAGCTTCTCAATCACCCCACACCCTCCACCATCTTTTCTCTGTACCTCACCTGGACTTGTATTCATTTCTTCTCTCTACCACAACGTCCACGGATATCCCCACCTCTGTCTTCACGATTCTCGCCCCTTCCATCCTTATCTCACACCCTTTGTCTTTTCATCCTTGGGATTAATCCAACCATTGGCCTATCAAAACGATCCTCTCGCTGGTATCCGCCTCTCACTTGCATTGGATGGAAATGGAATCGCACCACTAGCCACAACTCCCCATCTCACCCCTTTCGGCAGACCATCCCCTACGCAACTCCCTTATTAACCCGTCCCTTCCCACCCAAACTATCCCCTCTCCAGGTACTTCCTCCTGCAATCGCAGGAGATGCAACACCTGTCCCTATACCTCCCCTCCCTCCGACTCCATCCAAGGCCCCGACATTCCTTTCAGGTGAGGCAGAGGTTCACTCTCCCCTCATCCAACCTCATCTACTGTATCCACAGTATCCGATGTGGACTCTTATATATCGGCGAGACCAAGCGCAGGCTCGGCGATCGATTTGCAGAACACCTCCGCTCTGTCCGCCTAAACATAGAAACATAGAAAATAGGTGCAGGAGTAGGCCATTCGGCCCTTTTAGCCTGCACCGCCATTCAATATGATCATGGCTGTTCATCCAGTATCCTGCACCTGTCTTCTCTCCATACCCCCTGATCCCTTTAGCCACAAGGGCCACATCTAACTCCCTCTTAAATATAGCCAATGAACTGGCCTCAACTACCTTCTGTGGCAGAGAATTCCACAGATTCACCACTCTGTGTGTAAAAAAATGTTTTTCTCATCTCAGTCCTAAAAGACTTCCCCCTTATCTTTAAACTGTGACCCCTTGTTCTGGACTTCCCCAACATCGGGAACAATCTTCCTGCATCTAGCCTGTCCAACCCCTTAAGAATTTTGTACGATTCCCCCTCAATCTTCTAAATTCTAGCGAGTGCAAGCCGAGTCTATCCGGTCTTTCTTCATATGAAAGTCCTGACATCCCAGGAATCAGTCTGGTGAACCTTCTCTGTACTCCCTCTATGGCAAGAATGTCTTTCCTCAGATTTGGAGACCAGAACTGTACGCAAACCTCCTTGATCTCCCGGTTGCCAAAGACCTTAACTCCCCCTCCCATTCTCACACTGATACTTCTGTCCTTGGCCTCCTCCATTGTCAGTGTGAGGCCAAGCGCCAATAGGGGGAACAGAACCTCATATTTCATTTGGGCAGCTTACACCCCAGCGGTATGAACATTGACTTCTCTAACATCAAGTAACCTTTCCTTTCACTCTCTCTACATCCCTCCCCTTCGCAGTTCTCGGACCATTCTGACTGTCTCCGATTAGATTGTATCTCTGTTTGCTTTGTTGTTCCCTTCTCCCAGCTAACAATGGTCTACTCCACATTTTCCTTGATCTCCATCCCCTTTGTCTCGTTTTCACACCGTACACTCCCTTATCTCGGCATCTCCCTCTCCCCTGACTTTGGTCTGAAGAAGGGTCTCGACCTGAAATGTCACCCATTCCTTCTCTCCAGAGATGCTGCCTGTCCCGCTGAGTTACTCCAGCATTTTGTGTCTTTCTTTGAAACAACATGATTCCATGTTCTGCAAAGATGCTGCCTGAGCCTCTGTTAATTACTTCAGTACATTCTGTCTCTTTAGTAAACTTGCATCTGCAATTCATTCTGTTAAATAAAACTGACATAGATTTATTTCTCATCATATATCAAACGTATCTGAGTAAAGGGCCTGTCCCACTTGCATGTGATTGCGTTCGTTTGGTGCGGCCAAACGGAAGCGGAGTTCGTGCTAAGTACGCACTAAGTACGCACTAAGTACGCACTAAGTTCGCAAGTGACGTAATTTGAGTCATACTTACCAATCAGCTGGGCCGACTGAATTTGGGCGTCGCACGGCGTTGGGTGGGTGACGTCATCACGCAACGCCACGCCTGACAGTGACGTCGTTGCGCAACATCACGCGCTAGGTGTACGCCGCCAAGATGCTGCGTACGACCGCAATGTGCCTGCATGCCGACAGGCCGTTGGCGTGCGAAGATTTCGGTCACAGTCAGATTTTTGGAGCCCCGCGCGTTCTCATGACCAGCCCCGCACAACTCTGCGTTTCTGCGTGGGACCGGCCCCGTGCGACCATACGGTGCCCGTACACGCCTCAAGCGACCATGTTTGGTCACGCAAAACGCATGCAAGTGGGACAGGCCCTTAAGGTGTAGATGCAAAGCTTGTGTGTAATTATGGGCTAAGGGGGAATTGTCGTTTTATTCCAGTAGCAAACAATTGCTGGGAAGGTTCACTTTCACACAGGCAGCTGGAGATGGGAGATCCCCGAACACAACTGACAGGCGCACACACCCCTCCCTCAGTCTCACCACCTCTCAAGAGAACAGAAGCAGGTCACCTGGCCCCTCATTGCCGCCCTCGTTCAGTATGATCATGGCGACTCCACCACAACTCCTGTATTTCTGAACAAGGGTCCCGATCTTCTGAATACACCTCCTCATTTGCCAATGCCAACCGCAATCTCTCATCCATCATCAATGTCCGCACTCATCCCCCACCCCCTCTTGAAAATCTCAACCCAATCCCACAGCGCCTCCTGGTTAAATTCCCCAATGGCCATGAAATTCCCCTCGCGCAAGTTTCAGTTGTTCGCCCGCCTGTGCCTGAGGCCGAGCGGCTTCTCCCTCGGTCCCGGGGCCGCGCTGCCCAAGTTTCCCCCCCCGACCCCCGGGGACTCTCTGATTCTCTGCTTCTCCCCCCAGTCTCCGTCACCCTGGATGTGGAAACAGCGCATCCGGAGGTCGAGGTGTCGGAGGATCGGAAGAGGGTGAGACTAACCCGGACCTGGAGGAGTCTCCCTGACACCGGGAAGAGGTTTACAGGCAGTCCGTGTGTGCTGGGATCGGAGGGATTCACATCGGGGAGACATTACTGGGAGGTGGAGGTGGCGGGGAGTCAGTGGTGGATTCTGGGAATCGCCGCAGAGTCTGTGGAGAGGAAGGGACCGGTCACACTGACTCCGGAGACTGGAGTCTGGAGCATCGGGCAGTGGGGGAGTGACAGGTTTGATGCACTCACCTCCCCTCCATCCCCTCTCCCCGCCCGCCCCATCCCCGGGAGGGTGGGAGTTTATCTCAGTTACGAGTCCGGGACAGTTTCGTTTTACGACGCGGACACCAAGACCCATCTCCACACCTTCACTGGGAATAAATTCACGGAGAAACTTTATCCTTACTTCGCGAGTTGCCAGGAAAACCAGTGGCTGAGAATATGTTCCGGTTCCGCTCCAGGTGTGCACAAGGGTCAGGTCCCCGGACCAGCGTCTGGATCGGGGCTCAGGGCAGGGCCGGATTTAGATGACGAGAGGCCCGAGGCTGTTCCACTTGTCAGGCCCCTCCCAATCCCCCACCCCCACGATGAGAGGAAGATGGAAGAGTCCACCAGATTGACAGCGGTGTGCAGCCGAGCCTGGCCAACAAGATAAGGGCTGGAAAGCTGCGCTTTTTATTTATTGCCAGTGCTGGTGTTGAGTTATTGGCTTAAAACACTATTATTCTGAAATGGAGGGCAAGGAAAATTAACTAAGAGACTACAGTTCATTGTGACAACATATGTAAGAAAGGCCTATGACAGTGTCAAAAATATTATACACCGGGCCCATATGAAGCTTTTCAAAAAGGGGGGTGGCATGGCAGGATTACAAAAATTTTTTATGTGAAATAAGTGTACGCAGTGCATATCACAAGTGTAAAGCTCAAAGACCCTTGCAGCCGGGGTCCAGTGCCCGTCTAAGGGCCCTGGAAGCTCTGGGGTTTTAGATGCTCTCTGGTGCATTCTGAGCCTTATTTTGGAGCTTTTTTGCACCAGATTTATGACCAATATTTCAGAAATAATTTTGGTTGAGTCAAGAGTAATGAGTGGTTGGAATGGGATGATTGGGGTCATTGTTGTACACATTTTTTAAAATCAAGAATTGAAGCTGTCCTTGTTTTAATAATCAAGTTGTACTGTAAACTGTTATGTAAAATGTTATAAAGGAGCATGCAAACACTGCAAATATACTGTAAGTTTTTGCTGTAAATAAAACCTTTTTTAGAAAATGTTTTGTGTGTTGATTTGATTGCCTGTTACTGTTCGAATGAATTAGTGTGTGCACATTAAAAATATGATGCAAAATGAAAGTCGCAAACTATGGAATTCATATTTTCCAGTATTGTTATCAAGGAAAAGAAAGCAGTTCCAATTGTTTGATATTATTCATATAGAGGAGAAAATATAATTCAAGAGTCATATGATACCCTGTACCCTTTAAACAATACATGCAAACATAGATTGGTGCATGAGAGACAGGTGCACTGTTGTGAATTAAAATAAGGCTGGAGGGAGGTCCCCGGGCTTTGAACGGCAGGTCCCACTGCCCAACAGCCTCCTCGGGTTACACACGAGGCTTTCCCGACCCCCTTTCTCATTTGAATGTCCCTTTCGCAGTTTAATGTCTAACTGACCCTCCTTCGTGGACATGAGTTGGAAGTGGCCAGGGCACCTTCACATTGAACACTTGAGGTACTGTAGAGATTTCGTTTAGTTTAGATGAGTTGATAGATACAACGCGGAAACAGGTCCTTCATCCCACCGGGACCGAACCGACCCCGCACAATTCGACACATACAACACGACCCCGCAGTCTGAAGACGGGTTTCGGCCCGAAACGTTGCCTATCTCCTTCGCTCCATAGATGCTGCTGCACCCGCTGAGTTTCTCCAGCATTTTTGTGCACCCGCACAATAACAGTAACCTACACCCATTTACCAAGCCAACTTACAATCGCGGAGAAACTCCCACGGGGAGAACGCACACGAACTCCATACAGACAGGACCCGTTGTCAGCATCGAACCCGTGTCTCCGGCGTAAGACAGCAACTCTACCGCTGCGCCACCGTGACCGCCCATATTCAGCAGCTGGGCGTCAATGAAAACATTATGAACCAGGAAGAGGAGGAGTTAAAATGGCTTCGAAACACCAGGTGGAGAGTTGGACCGAGGAGGCAATGTGTCCCATCTGCCTGGATTTCTTCACCGACCCGGTGGCGCTGGAGTGTGGGCACAACTTCTGCCGCTCATGTATCACACGGTTTTGGGACAGGGCGGAGAGAAACTCCTGCCCGGAATGTGGAGCGGTGTTTGAAGAGCGCACCCTCAGAGTTAGTTGGGCCTTGGCGAGACTGGCTGAGAAAGCTCGAAATCACAGCCTGTATCGGAAAGAGGAACGTAAACCTCACTGCGAGGAACATCAGGAAGAACTGAAGCTGTTTTGTGAAACTGACAAGAAACTGATCTGTGTGATTTGTGCAGCTACGCGGGAACACAAGTCTCACAGCTTCATGGTGATAGGAGAAGCTGTGGAACTCTATAAGGTAAAAGCAAACCGATTTTGATCACTTCATCGTTCAATTCAATTGATTATCTGACATTTTATTCTCTGGTCTAAACCCATTTCCCAGAATCAGGTGAAATCTTCCATAGAATCTCTCGCAAAAAAGGAATCGGAGATCCAGTTAATGGAGCAGCAACAGAAACTAAAGATATCTGGAGTTCGGGTGAGGCTTTCCAGTTCTTGTGATTCATTACCTGTGATGCGAATGACAATAGGCCAGCCCTCTATAGGGAGGTTTCACGGCAGTCGGGTCACGACCCATGACCCCTACTGTTGCTACGCTACTCCAAATGGATTACACGCGATGAACTGCAGGTAGGCACTTACCATTGTTTCCAGCGTAGCGGGCCCGTTAAAACCCGCGGAAATTGTCAATTTTTGCGCTGTAAATAATTATGGAAATCGGGATAAGCGTGTGAGACATTTATCCTACTTCAGAATTCCAAAAGTGAGGAGAAATGACGGTAGATAGAAGTGAGAGCTGAAGGGACAACAACAGCCAGAGTGCTTGGCGAACATTGGCCGTTTGCTCACTGCATTTCATCAACTAAGGCATTATTTGTGTTTTTTCTTGATTCCTTTGGCATCTAAAAAGTTTCAGAAGTGATAAATCTTTTAAATCGCCCATGGTTCTCGTGGGTTTTTACATATAAAATGAAAACGCATCTGAAGAAAAATTTACAGCCAGATTTATCACTTCTGAGACTTTTTAGATACCAAAGGAATCAAGAAATGCCTTACTGTTGATGAAATGCAAACGCGATAATTCCCAATATTTTCAATTCTGATATCTGCACGGCCAATGTTTACCAAGCACTTTAGCTGCTGTTGTCCCTTCAGTTCTCGCTTCTCTATACCTTCATTTCGCTTCACGTTTGGAATTCTGAAGTTGGGTACGTGTCTCTCACACTTACCCCGACTCCCACAATTTTTTTCAGCGCAGAAATTCAACATTTTGGCGGTTTTTAACAGGTAGGAAAGTACGCGTTTCTTGCATTAATAACATATACCGGAAGTGACGGATGTCCTCCAGATGGATTGAGCGGCTCCGTGCGTCAAGCCCTATGACCCAGTGACCTTACGTGCAACCCTCCTATAGAGCTCGGAGTCGAGGACCTGACCTACAGAGCGAGATTGCGCAGCAAATAACTTTACGTCTTGGGGTGCAGGGAGATTACAGAGATGTTACAGTATTGTGGTCATGAGGGATATAATTATGGCTAAGGGACAGAATCTATTACCCTTATAAAGGCAAGGCAAGTTTATTTTGTACAGCACCTTTCAACAACAAGGTAATTCAAAGTGCTTTACATAAAACATTATAAGCACTGGAAAGAAACACATATGAAATGACATTTAGATGTAAAACGATTATTAGATAATTCAGATGAAATTTTTACTAAATTAAAAGCAATCAAATAAAATATTTAAAATTGAATAAAACCAGGAATAGAAGTTACAGTGCAATATAGGTAATTAATAAATTGTATTGTTTACTGAAAGGCAGCGGCAAACAGAAAAGTCTTCAGTCTAGATTTAAAAGAGCTGAGAGTTGCAGCAGACCTGCAGTTTTCTGGGAGTTTGTTCCAGATATGTGGTGCATAAAAACTAAATGCTGCCTCTCCATGTTTAGTTCTGAGTCTGGGGACACAGAGCAGACCTGTCCCAGATGATCTGAGAGGTCTAAGCAGAAGATCAGAAATGTATTTTGGCCCTAAACCATTCAGTGCTTTGTAAACCAACAGTAGTATTTTGAAATCAATTCTTTGACAGACAGGAAGCCAGTGTAAAGACCTCCAAACTGGAGTAATGTGATCTACTTTTTTGGTCTTAGTGAGGACTCGAGCAGCAGCGTTCTGAATTAACTGCAGCTGTCTGATCGACTTTTTAGGGAGACCTGTAAAGACACTGTTACAGTAGTCGAGCCTGCTGAAGATAAATGCATGGACAAGTTTTTCCAAATCCTGCTGAGACACAAGTCCTTTAATCCTTGATATATTCTTTAGGTGATAGTAGGCTGACTTTATGACTGTTTTTATGTGGCTGTTGAAGTTCAGGTCTGAGTCCATGACTACTCCTAAGTTTCTGGCTTGGTTTGTTGTTTTTCGCATTACCATTTGAAGCTGGGTGCTAACTTTTAATCGTTCTTCCTTGGCTCCAAAAACAATTCTTTCAGTTTTTTCTTTGTTTAATTGGAGAAAATTCTGGTTCATCCAATCGTTGATTTGCTCGATGCATCTACTCAGTGCTTGTATTGGACTATAGTCTCCTGGTGATATTGTTATGTAGATTTGTGTGTCGTCTGCGTAACTATGGTAACATATTTTGATGTTTTTCATGATCTGAGCCAGTGGAAGCATGTAGATGTTAAACAGAAGAGGCCCCAGAATGGAGCCCTGGGGAACTCCACATGTAATATTTGCACGCTCAGATGTGTAATTACCTATAGACACAAAGTAGTCCCTGTCCTTCAAGTAGGATTCAAACCATTTTAATGCTGTGCCCAAAAGTCCCACCCAGTTTTCCAGATGGTCTAGTAATATGTTGTGATCGACTGTGTCGAATGCAGCACTGAGATCTAGTAATACTAAGTGAAATTTTTGCCATTGTCTGTGTTTAAGTGAATGTCATTGAAGACCTTAACAAGAGCCGTCTCTGTGCTGTGGTGTGGTCTAAATCCTGACTGGAAGACATCAAAACAGCTGTTCATTAACATGAAATTGTTCAGCTGCTTAAAAACAGCTTTTTCAATGATTTTACTGAGAAATGGGAGGTTTGATATTGGTCTGTAATTGTTCAGTAGTGAAGTGTCTAAGTTTTTCTTTTTTAAGAGAGGCTTGATAACAGCAGTTTTCAGGGCCTGTGGGAAGACACCTGAGAGAAGGGACGTGTTTACAATCTGTCGAAGGTCTGAGGTCATGCAGTTTGATACACCTTTGAAAAGGCCTGTTGGTAGAATATCGAGGCAGCAGGAGGAGGAACATTTCAAATGTTGTATGATGTCCTCCAAGGTTTTATGGTTAATAACATAAAATTGTGTCATGGTATTTGAATTGGTTATAAGTGGACACATGGACAGCACATGTCCTGCACCTGATGTGGAGGCACTGACTGCTTGCCTCATTTTCTGAATTTTTGTGGAAAGCAGTTCAGGGGCCACTGACACAGGAGTGTTTGTTCGCCTGTCGACAGTAGTAAACAAGGCCCGTGCATTATTATTGTTTTTGGCAATGATGTCAGAGAAGAAGGATTGCCTTGCATTTCTCAGTTCCAAGTTGTAGATTCAAAGTCTTTCTTTATACATGTAACAGTGAACCTGGAGATTTGTTTCCCGCCACCAACGTTCAGCTTTCCGACACTCTCTTTTCAATTTTTACCAACGTGGCGTTTCTCCATGGAGACTTATTTTTGCCAGGGACCACTTTCACCTTAGTGGGTGCAATGGCATCAATAATATTTGTAATTTTCACATTGAAATTATCGACAAGCTCATTTACTGAGACCCAAGGGAGAGTGGGCGTGGAGGAGAAAGCCTGAATGAATGTTCCACAGGTGGTTTCTGTTATTAGCAATGTTACAAAATTTTGAGATTTAAAAAATCAAGTCTGCAATTTATCCCATCAGATAAAGCATAACAAGAAGTTTAATTTGACACCTAATTCACTTTCATATCTTAAGTAATAAAAATGTTATGGCCATTTTCATACTAGGAAATTAGCATCTTGTTCCCTATTGATTTTCTATGGACATAACAAAAAAGCTGTGATCGTGGACAGCTTTCTTAAAAATTAAGAGAACTGAATGAAATTTTCAGTTATCATAGATTGAAGCATTCTGAAACAAATATAAAACAATCTTACTTGGATGACCTGAAATTAAAGCATATAATTAATTAGTTACCCAATTGTAGCTAATTTCAAACTTCAATTACTAGATCTAAACATCTATCAATTTCTTAATAAATGATTAACATTTTTAAATAGCCTAAGTGTCCAAATAATATTCACAAATAATTCACAATAAAACATTATTTTTAAATCTCATTTACATTAATTTTTAGGCCAAATGGAAGGAATATATGAACATGGCTGATCATCCAACTCAGTATCCCATACCTGCCTTCTCTCCATACCCTCTGATCCCTTTAGCCACAAGGGCCACATCTAACTCCCTCTTAAATCTAGCCAATGAACTGGCCTCAACTACCTTCTGTGGCAGAGAATTCCACAGATTCACCACTCTCTGTGTAAAAAATGATTTTCTCATCTCGGTCCTAAAAGATTTCCCTCTTATACTTAAACTGCGGCCCCTTGTTCTGGACTTCCCCAACATCGGGAATAATCTTCCTGCATCTAGCCTGTCCAACCTCTTAAGAATTTTGTACGTTTCTATAAGATCCCCCCTCAATCTTCTAAATTCTAGCGATTACAAGCCGAGTCTATCCAGTCTTTCTTCATATGAAAGTCCTGACATCCCAGGAATCAGTCTGGTGAACCTTCTCTGTACTCCCTCTGTGACATGAAGTAGTGCTTCTGTTTCCTGGTTTTGGTGACCTGGCTCTATCGTGATATCGGGGTCTCACTGTGCAGTTCACGCATTCTCCCTGTAACCCCGTCAGATTCCTTTCATATCACCAACACACGCCGGTTAGATGGTCAATTGGCGACTGTAAATTGTCCTGGTTAAAGTTAGTGAAGGCAAATGAGTGGGAACTAACGTGCACGAGAAGGGCATTGACAGCAGGGCATTTAATTGGGAGAATGGGATTGTTGGGATTATCATATTCCTCAAGGAGAAGCTATACTTCACCCTCGTTAGACCTCATTTGGACTAGGCAGTTGCAGCATGGGACCCATTCACAAATAAAAACATTTCTTCCATCGAACGTGTCCAAAGACAGGCAGCTCGATTTGTTACTAACACCTATGAGAGAGAAGCGAGTGTCATCAAACTTCTGAATTCTCTGGTGTGGAACTCTCTCCAAGACACCGTTGTGTGAAGCCCACCGTTTGACCTGTTTTTACAAAATGTTAAATGGTCAGCTCGACATAGACTACAAGACCTACACCAAACCCAAACCAATTAGGAGCAGACGAGGGCATTCGATCCAATTTGTGATCCCAGCTACAACGACAGATGTGTACAGCAATTCGTTCTTCCCCCGCACAATTAAAGCATGGAATAATCTCCACCCAACTATAGTTACCCAACCAGATGCAACTAAATTTAAAGTAGCTCTTTCTTCCCAATAACCCTTTCTGGCTTAAGCCCTCCCTTCGATAGACAAAAATGCTGGAGAATCTCAGCGGGTGAGGCAGCATCTATGGAGCGAAGGAAATAGGCAACGTTTCGGGTTGAGATTTCAATTGCCAAATCAAAAACATGTAAAGTGAAATGCAGGTAAAATGGACCAAGCCAGATATGTACAAAGACCAAAGGTAGACACAAGGTCTGAAGAAGGGTTTTAGGCCCGAAAAGTTGCCTATTTCCTTCACTCCATAGATGCTGCTGCACCCGCTGAGTTTCTCCAGCATCTTTGTCTACCTTCGACTTTCGAGCATCTGCAGTTCCTTCTTAAGCATGTACAAAGGCCAGCCTGGGCATGGTTGACCAAAGGCCTATTTCAGTGCTCCATAAAATCGCTGAGTGAAATGGTCGCCTTCCATGTCTTAAGGCAAGACAATACCACAACGTGATATATTAATCTTCCATCTTTCATTTGACAGGACGAGTCACGCAACCTTAAGTCTCACTTCAAAGCCTGGTTTGTTAAACTGCACCAGATCCTCTCCGAGAAAGAAAACCGCTTACTCAGAGATCTCCAGGAAGAAAAGATGAAGATTGTAAATGAGATGAAGATAAAGCTGACGCAGATTGAAAACAATTTAAATGATGTTCAGCGGGAGCTGGTGGAGTTAAAGGAAAGGATGGATCAAAAAGACAGCGTGCTATTTCTGCAGGTGAGGCGCCACATTATAGGTCCCTTTAATGGAAAGCGCACTGTAGCAAAACTTTCTGAGGCGCAACTTTGATCATGGTTCAACTTCTGTCAAGGAGAAACTATACTTCACCCTCGTTAGACCTCATTTGGACTACGCAGTTGCAGCATGGGACCCATACACAGATAAAAACATTTCTTCCATCGAACGTGTCCAAAGACAGGCAGCTCGATTTGTTACTAACACCTATGAGAGAGAAGCGAGTGTCACCAAACTTCTGAATTCTCTGGTCGGGGTGGAAGGAACCCTCTCCAAGACAGACACACGTGAAGCTCACCGTTTGACCTATTTTTACAAAATGTTAAATGGTCAGCTCGACATAGACTACAAGACCTACACCAAACCCAAACCAATTAGGAGCAGACGAGGGCATTCGATCCAATTTGTGATCCCAGCTACAAAGACAGATGTGTACAGCAATTCGTTCTTCCCCCGCACAATTAAAGCATGGAATAATCTCCACCCAACTATAGTTACCCAACCAGATGCAACTAAATTTATAGTAGCTCTTTCTTCCCAATAACCCTTTCTGGCTTAAGCCCTCCCTTCACCACCTCCAGTTTAAATTCCATTTGGAATATTTTGGAACGACCAAGAAACCAAGAACCAAGTTGGGTCGTTGTTCTGAAATAACGCAGCTTTTTGTACATCTGTGATCAACATAGAATGCCGCCCCTCTCTCCATCATGGACATTCGGCCCATCCATTGCTGTCAGTTTTCCTGCTCTGCACAAGCCTCGACCCACCCACTCACAACATCCACCAGCAATGCCCACAGTTCCCACATCTCTCGTGGTTATCCACATTTATCCACATCCCCGTGAAATTACCACTCTTGTGGTAGAGGGTTCTATGTTATAGAAACATAGAAACATAGAAATTAGGTGCAGGAGTAGAGGCCATTCGGCCCTTCGAGCCTGCACCGCCATTCAATATGATCATGGCTGATCATCCAACTCAGTATCCCGTACCTGCCCTTCTCTCCATACCCCCTGATCCCCTTAGCCACAAGGGCCACATCTAACTCCCTCTTAAATATAGCCAATGAACTGGCCTCGACTACCCTCTGTGGCAGAGAGTTCCAGAGATTCACCACTCTCTGTGTGAAAAAAGTTCTTCTCATCTCGGTTTTAAAGGATTTCCCCCTTATCCTTAAGCTGTGACCCCTTGTCCTGGACTTCCCCAACATCGGGAACAATCTTCCTGCATCTAGCCTGTCCAACCCCTTAAGAATTTTGTAAGTTTCAATAAGATCCTCTCTCAATCTCCTAAATTCTAGAGAGTATAAACCAAGTCTATCCAGTCTTTCTTCATAAGACGGTCCTGACATCCCAGGAATCAGTCTGGTGAACCTTCTCTGCAAGAATGTCCTTCCTCAGATTTTGAGACCAAAACTGTACGCAATACTCCAGGTGTGGTCTCACCAAGACCCTGTACAACTGCAGTAGAACCTCCCTGCTCCTATACTCAAATCCTTTTGCTATGAAATGTTATATTGACTGAATCTCTATTGGAACTTTTGAACGAACACCCGATATTTTATCTTCAATTCAATTTCTTATTATCTGATATTTCAATGTTTAATCTTGCACTAAATGTTATATCCTTTACCTCTATACTGTGGACTGCTTGTTTTTATTCACGTACAGTCTTTTCTTTGACAGGATAGCATGCAAACAAACGCTTTTCTCCCTACCTCAGCACACAAGACCATAATAAGTTCATTGGTTCAGAAGTGATAGGAACGGAATTAGGTTCGCAAAAATGCTGGAGAAACTCAGCGGGAAACTCAACAGAATTAATCCATCAAGCCTACTCTGCCATTCAATCGTGGCTGATCTACCTGTCCTAATCCCCATTCTCCTGCTTTCCCCCCATACCTCCGACACCCGTACTAATCAATATTAAATTCCGTTAATTTTCCTTTAATTAGCCAAAAAAATTCATGAAGTGTGCAGTCTTGATCCTCCGATCAACGGCAGATCAGATTTTTCACTGAACATTCCTTTACACATTATCTCTTGGTTCTTGATTCATCCGTGGAATTTCCTCAATCTGTGTCAGCAGGGGTCAGAGTTGGGAAAAGGGAATTTTCAGCCTGAAGGTCTATGGAATTGTTTCTGTTGTGATGTGGACCATCAGTCCAAATAAATTCAGAAAAGAATTCAATTGCTGGAGCAACACAGTGGGTTCGGCAACATCTGTGGGTACTTTGGTTTGGTGACGTTTTGGGTCGGGACCCTTCTTCAGATTGTTGTTGGGAGGGGTGGGGAGCTGGAAAAGTGATGGAATTTGACAAAGCCCTACGACAGGTAATGGATACATGTGAGGGAGGTTTGCCTGGCATTTGGGTGGACATAGGCCAGAGGATGAAAAGCATAGAAAAGGGGGTCAGGTAAGAAAAGAGGAGTGATATGCTAAGCCAGATGGAACGTTGGAGTGGTGAAAGGGATGGATTCATAGACAATAGGTGCAGGAGTAGGCCAGTCGGCCCTTCGAGCCTGCACCACCATTCAATATGATCATGGCTGATCTTCCAACTCAGTATCCCGTACCTGCCTTCTCTCCATACCCCCTGAGCCCTTTAGCCACAAGGGCCACATCTAACTCCCTCTTAAATATAGCCAATGAACTGGCCTCAACTACCTTCTGTGGCTGAGAGCTCCAGAGATTCACCACTCACTGTGTGAAAAATGTTTTCCTCATCTTGGTCTCAAAGGATTTCCCCTTTATCCTTAAGCTGTGACCCCTTGTCCTGGACTTCCCCAACATCGGGAACAATCTTCCTGCATCTGGCCTGTCCAACCCCTTAAGAATTTTGTAAGTTTCTATAAGATCCCCCCTCAATCTTCTAAATTCTAGCGAGTACAAGTCGAGTCTATCCAGTCTTTCTTCATATGAAAGTCCTGACATCCCAGGAATCAGTCTGGTGAAATGGGTCAGAGAGCGGTCTGGAGCGAAAAGTGGAAGCTCACTTGGCTGGGCACATGGAAGAAATGGGGTAAAGGGGGGGGAGAGATGGTGTTACCTTAAATTGGAGATTTCAATGTTCATTCTGCTGTGTTGTAAACTACCCGAGCGGAATATGAGGTGCTGATTCTCCATTTTGCGTTCGACCTCACCCTGTCAATGGAGGAGGCCAAGGACTGGGAGATCAATATGGAAATGAGAAGTGGAGTTGGAATGTTTAGCAACCGGGATGTTCCGCAGATCAGGGTCACTTAGTCTGCGCTTGGTCTCGATGATGTACAGGAGGGGGCCGAACCGAAGCGTCACCAGTCCCCACCCTCATGATATTCTGCCTCCTAGGCCATGTTCCAGCATTTTGTGTTTTATATATATATGTATATGTATATGTATATGTGTGTATGTATATGTATATATATATATGTATATGTGTGTGTATATGTGTGTGTGTATATGTGTGTGTGTATATATATATATACATATGTGTGTATGTGTGTGTGTGTGTGTGTGTGTGTATGTGTGTGTGTGTGTGTGTATATGTGTATGTATATATATATGTGTGTATATATATATGTGTGTGTATATGTGTGTGTATATATATATGTGTGTGTGTATATATATATGTGTGTGTATATGTGTGTGTGTGTATATATATATACATATGTGTGTGTGTATATATATGTGTGTGTGTGTGTGTGTATATATATATGTGTGTGTGTGTATATATATATGTGTGTGTGTGTGTGTATATGTGTGTGTATGTATATATATACAGTATATAGGCATTTTGCATTTCTTTTATCTCAATTAATTCAGATTTGTGTTTTATTTATTACAGGATGAAGTTGGTCGGAAGAGCAGGTAGGACATGCTCTTGACTGAAACTCTGTGTGGATGTGTAATGCAACGACAGTTACATGCTCAATTTAACACCATGTATTTACTATTTGCAGGGCGAGTGTTGTTACTGAATCGTTGCCAGTGACAGATGCTGTCCCGGCCTTTGAAACGTTCCATCACCCCTTTGTGTTTAGCACAATGATAACAGAAATATCTGATGCTATTAAGCGGAGTAGCTTACGAACTGACGGTAAAAATATAGAATTCTCTGTTTTAAAAAAACTAACAATCTCTCTCTCTCCCCCCATTAGGCGAGATATAGTATTGGGTAGGCTAATGGGATGAAGGATGATAAATCCCCTAGGCCTGAGGGTCTGCATCCCAGGGTCCTCAGGGAGGTGGCACTAGAAATAGTGGATGCATTGGTGATCATTTTCCAATGTTCAATAGATTCAGGATCAGTTCCTGTGGATTGGAGGATAGCTAATGTTATTCCACTTTTCAAGAAAGGAGCGAGAGAGAAAATGGGGAATTACAGACCAGTTAGCCTGACTTCGGTGGTGGGGAAGATGTCAGCACCGCCATTCAATGTGATCATGGCTGATCATCCCCAATCAGTACCCCGTTCCTGCCTTCTCCCCATATCTCCTGACTCCGTTATTTTTAAGAGCCCTGTCTAGCTCTGTCTTGAAAGCATCCAGAGAACCTGCCTCCCCCGCCCTCTGAGGCAGAGAATTCCACAGACTCACCACTCTCTATGAGAAAAAGTGTTTCCTCGTCTCCATTCTAAATGGCCTACCCCTTATTCTTAAACTGTGACCCCTGGTTGTGGAATATTGAATTTCTGAACAAGGGTCCCCAGCTTTTGAATACATTTCCTCGTTTGTCAACATCAAACGCAATGTCTCGTCCATCTGTCTGCACTCGACCCCACCTCCCCTCTTGATCATCCCGCCCCAAACCCACTGCGCCACCCCCTCAGGTTCCCAATGCGCCTGTGTCTGAGGCCGAGCGGCTTCTCCCCCGGTCCCGGGGCCGCGCTGCCCGAGTCTCACCCCCGACCCCCGGGGACTCTCTGATTCTCTGCTTCTCCCCCCAGTCTCCGTCACCCTGGATGTGGAAACAGCACATCCGCGGCTCGAGGTGTCTGAGGATCGGAAGAGGGTGAGAGGGATTCGGACCGAGAGGAGTCTCCCTGACACCGGAAAGAGGTTTACAGACAGTCCGTGTGTGCTGGGATCGGAGGGATTCACAGCCGGGAGACATTACTGGGAGGTGGAGGTGGCGGGGAGTCAGTGGTGGAGTCTGGGAGTCGCCGCAGAGTCTGTGGAGAGGAAGAGACGGGTCGCACTGACCCCGGAGAATGGAGTCTGGAGCATTTGGCGGGGATGGGGTGACGTGTTTAATGCGTTCACCTCCCCTCCATCCCCTCTCCCCGCCCGTCCCATCCCCGGGAGGGTGGGAGTTTATCTCAGCTACGAGTCCGGGACAGTTTCATTTTACGACGCGGACACCAAGTCCCATCTCCACACCTTCACTGGGAATAAATTCACGGAGAAACTTTATCCTTACTTCGCGACTTGCCATGAAAACCAGTGGCTGAGAATCTGCTCCGGTTCTGCTCCGGGTGTGTAAAAGGGTCGGGTCCCGGGACCGGCGTTAGGAGACTGTGGGGCAGAAACCCGGTGGACAACAGGTCGGCGCTGAACGGCTCCCATTTAATCCCCAAATTCCGCGTCGTAAAACCCCAGTGAGCGTGGAAATAAAACCAGGGGGGATGTAAATGTGGGAAGAGTGAAATAAACAGCAACTGAAATCAGAGCTGTCTGTCTGTCGATCCGTTCATTTTACCCATTAACGGCGTCCGGCAACGGAACAGAAATATTTTTGTGAAAATATAAATATTGAAACAATTGCCCTCCCCGCGTAGAAATATTGAAATATAGAAAAGTCGTGGGATGTCAGGACTTTCATATGAAGAAAGACTGGATAGACTCGGCTTGTACTCGCTAGAATTTAGGAGATTGAGGGGGGATCTTATAGAAACTTACAAAATTCTTAAGGGGTTGGACAGGCTAGATGCAGGAAGATTGTTCCCGATGTTGGGGAAGTCCAGAACAAGGGGTCACAGTTTAACAATAGAGGGGAAATCCTTTAGGACCGAGATAAGAAAAACATTTTACACACAGAGAGTGGTGAATCTCTGGAACTCTCTGCCACAGAAGGCAGTTGAGGCCAGTTCATTGGCTATATTTAAGAGGGAGTTAGATGTGACCCTTGTGGCTAAAGGGATCAGGGGGTATGGAGAGAAGGCAGGTACGGGATACTGAGTTGGATGATCAGCCATGATCATATTGAATGACGGTGCAGGCTCGAAGGGCCGAATGGCCTCTACTCCTGCACCTATTTTCTATGTTTCTGAAATAGGTGCAGGAGTAGGCTATTCGGTCCTTCGAGCGAACATCGCCATATAATTTGATCATGACTGATCATCCAAAATCAGTACCCTGTTCCTGCTTTCTCCCCCATATTCCTTGATTCCGTTAACCCTAAGAGCTATATCTAACTCTCTCTTGAATACACCCAGTGAATTGGCCTCCACTGCCTTCTGTGGCAGTGAATGCTCCGGGTGAAAAAAGTTCTCCCTCATCTCAGTCCTAAATGGCCTACCCCTTATCCTTAAACTGTGACCCGTGGTTCTGGATTCCCCAACATTTTTCCTGCATCTAGCCTGTCCAATCTGCTAAAAAAATGATATGTTTCTATAATATACCCTCTCATCCATCTAAATTCCAGCGACTATTAGCCCTGTTGTTCCATTCGCGATCACCCTACACTAACACTACCCTACATATTAGGGACAATTGCTTTAACCAATGTTCATCTCATCTCAAACTGACTAACCATTAGAACTGAGATGAGGACAAACTTTTTCACCCAGAGAGTTGGGTGAATTTGTGGAATCCTCTGTCTCAGAAGGCAATGGAGGTCGATTCACTGGATAGAGCTCTTTGGGCTAGATGAATCAAGGGATGTGGGGAGAAGGCAGGAACATAGAAAATAGGTGCAGGAGTAGGCCATTCGGCCCTTCGAGCCTGCACTGCCATTCAATATGATCATCCAACTCAGTATCCTGTACCTGACTTCTCTCCATACCCCCGATCCCTTTAGCCACAAGGACCACATCTAACTCCCTCTTAAATATAGCCAATGAACCGGCCTCAACTACATTCTGTGGCAGAGAATTCCAGAGATTCGCCACTCTCTGTGTAAAGAAAATGTTTTTCTCGTCTCAGTCCTAAAAGATTTCCCCTTTATTCTTAAACTGTGACCCCTTGTTCTGGACTTCCCCAACATCGGGAACAATCTTCCTGCATCTAGCCTGTCCAATCCCTTAAGAACGGGGTACCGAATGTGGATGATCAGCCATGATCTCGTTGAATGGCGGTGCTGGCTCCAAGGGGCGAATGGCCTACTCCTGCATCTATTTTCTATGAATCTATGTGACCATAGATTATATAGAACCACATACCATAGAACCACCTACATACACATCCAAATCGTTTACATTAAAAATAAGTTTTTTTAAATGTAAAAAAACATAGAAACATAGAAAATAGGTGCAGGAGTAGGCCATTCGGCCCTTCGAAGGAATGGAAAAAAGGTTGAGCCAGCACCGAGCCCTGTGGCAAACCATCTGCCGTCTGTCCATTCTGAGCAGCAGCCCTCCACCATTGCCCTCGGAATCAGACCTTCAGATGCATTTTGTATCCCATTTACTTGTTGAAAGTGTACCAACTCACACCTCCAGATTCAGGGACTGTTTCTTCCCAGCTGTCGTCAGGCAACTGAATCATCCTTCCACAAACAGAGAACAGCGCTGAACTACTAATCTACCTCATTGGTGGATCTGCATCACACAACAGTCTGTCTGTCTTTTCGTCTTTTTTTTTGTTATTTTCAGTGTGTTTTAAAAGTTTGGGGTTAATCTTCTCTGGTGTGTTTTGTGTGGGGGAGGGTGTCGGGGGAAACCTTTTTTTCAATATCTCACCTTGCCGGAGAAGCGATTGTTTTCCGGATCATATCTGTGGTCGCTCTGCGGCCCAACATCATGGAGCTGGCGGCCTTGATTATGAAACACTGTAATGGTTCGATTGAAATCATGCATTGTCTTTCATAGAAACATAGAAAATAGGTGCAGGAGTAGGCCATTCGGCACTTCGAGCCTGCACCGCCATTCAATATGATCATGGCTGATCATCCAACTGAGTATCCTGTACCTGCCTTCTCTCCATACATACCCCTGATCCCTTTAGCCACAAGGGCCACATCTAACTCCCTCTTAAATATAGCCAATGAACTGGCCTCAACTACCTTCTGTGGCAGAGAGTTCCAGAGATTCACCACTCTCTGTGTGAAAAATGTTTTTCTCATCTCGGTCCTAAAGGATTTCCCCTTTATCCTTAAACTGTGACCCCTTATTAACCATAAAAACTGTGCCATCTCCACCCTTTAGTTCCGAACAACATAATCTCATCCTGCGGTATCCTAAAGGATTCCACACCCCTCTTATCCTTAAACTGTGACCCGTAGTGCCCTGGACTTCCCCAACATCGGGAACAATCTTCGTGCATCTAGCCTGTCCAACCCCTTAAGAACTTTGTAAGTTTCTATAAGATCCCCCCTCAATCTTTTAAAATCTAGTGAGTACAAGCCGAGTCTATCCAGTCTTTCTTCCTATGAAAGTCCTGCCATCCCAGGAATCAGTCTGGTGAACCTTCTCTGTACTCCCTCTATGCAAGAATGTCTTTCCTCAGATTTGGAGACCAAAACTGTACGCAATACTCCAGGTGTGGTCTCACCATCAGAGACAGCTTCTACCCCACAGCCATACATGAACTTAACAATGCAAAATAAGAAATAACACTCACAGTCAACTGAATGGTTCTACCTCAGCTGCTATTGTTATTTATCTGTATTTTTTTATATGTATATATTTTTACCTTTTCTTATATATTTAAAATTGCTCTTGTGAATCGCACCGTGGGATTGACTTTTAAATTTCGTTGTACCATGTGCAATGACAATAAAGTGATTTCATTCATTCATTCATTCACCAAGACCCTGCACAACTTCCCGCTGACTGCAGTGCACGCAACAACAGCGTTTCACTGTACCAGATTTTAAAACCAACCTCAAAAGTCCATACAGTTTGGGGTTTATTTCATTTTCACACTGAAATGACCAGGGCGCGTTGTTCGAATAAACACAATATTTCTATTAGGTTCTTGTGCATTTTACTGGTCGTGCGAATTATCCAAATTCAACAAGAGGGGATTAAATGTATCTATTGCATTAATCTATGAATGTGTCAATTCGTCATGTTCAGGGGGTCTTTACCCTCCAAGAGGACGCGCTCATCACTTCCACAAATGCTTCTTGATCGATTTAAGTTCACTTCCCGCTCCTGCATTGAGG